>NW_007258421.1:227294-239264 GCF_000164805.1 Carlito syrichta
AAAAAAAAAAAAAAAAAAAACCATAACAAAGTGCTGGGAGTGGTGGCTCACACCAGCATTTTGGAAGGTGGAGGGGAGAGGATTGCCTGAGCCCATGGGTTCGAGACCAGCCTGGGAAACATGTTAAGACCTCTCGCTACAATAAATCAGAAATGAGCTGGGCATGGTAACACATGTCTGTAGTTCCAGCTACTTAGAAGGCTAAGGTGGAAGGATCATTTGAGCCCAGCAGGTCAAGGCTGCGGTGGCCATGAGCAGCATGCCACTGCACTCTAGCCTGGGTGACAGTGAGACTCCAACATACATATATTCATAAATACATAAATAAATAAATGTAATAGAATTATTATACCCAAATGCATTTTTACCACTTAGCATAAAAGTGCTCAAAACAAGCCAGGCACGCTGACTCATGCCTGTAATCCTAGCACTTTGGGAGGCCGAGGCAAGAGGACTGCCTGAGTCTAGGGTTCAAGACCAGCCTGAGCAACTTAGCAAGACGAACAATAAATTTAAAAATTAACCAGGTGTGTTGGCGCATGCCTTGTGGTTCCAGCTACTTGGAAGGCTGAGACAGAAGGTTCACCTGAGCCCAGCAAGTCGAGGCTGCGGTGGCCATGTATGGGGCTCACGTAAGTGGAGTCAGAGTGAGGCTCTGACTCAAAACAAAAAAATGCTCAAAATATTTTAGAATTCATTATTTAGAATTGCTTTCTGAACCCAAGTCAAGTGGTTTTAATCTTTTCCATTTTTTTTTTAAGTCAGAGCCTCACTGTCATCCAGGCTGGAGTGCAATGGTGTGATTGTGATTCACCATAGCCTCATGGGCTCAGACAATCCTTCTGCTTCAGCCTTCCAAGAAGTTAGAACTACAGGCACACACCACTATGGCTCCCTAATTTTTTGATGTTTTGTAGAGATGAGGTCTCACTATGTTGTTCAGGCTAGTCTCAAATTTCTGGGCTCAAGCAATCCTCCCACCTCAGCTTCCAAAGTGCTGGGAATATAGGTGTAAGCCACCACATCAGGCATTTTTTTTCTTTTTTCCCTTTAGTAGACTGAGGAGAGGCAAGAAAAATGACTGAAGCTGAGGGGATTGAGAGATGAGAATTAGATGCAATATCAAATGCCAGTTTGTTTTTTGGAACACATTCGTTTATGTATGTGTCTATGTGTGTTTGTGTGTATGAGAGAGAGAGAATTAGAGAAAGAGAAAAGGAAAAAGGAAGAGACAAGGAGATGCTACTTCAATTTTTTTTTGATTGGAAAATAAAATCATTTACTTAGAAAAAAGTTAGAGAAAGACAGAAGATTCACCTCCCCAAGGTAGAGGAGGGGGCCAAAGCTAGGAAACATGGCAGTCATAGCCCAAAGAGCCACATGGACACATCAGAGTTTAACAAAGCAATGGCCTACTTAAAATTTTTAAAGCAAGCCAGGCTCGATGGCTCAACCTGTAATCCCGCACCTTGGGAGGCTGAGGTGAGTGGATTGCCTGAGCCCGTGGGTTCGAGACCCGCTTGGGCAACTTGGTGAGAACTCATCTCTACAATAAATCAAAAAATTAGCCGGGTGTGGTAGAGCGCGCCTGTAGTTCCAGCTACTTGGAAGGCTGAGGCAGAAGGATCGCTGGAGCCCAGTAGGTCGAGGCTGCGGCAGCCGGGAATGGCCACTGCACTCCAGTCTGGGCGATAGAGTGAGACTCCAACTCAACAACAACAACAAAAAAAATTAAAAGCAGTTACAGAAGACATTAGCTGGAATATTGCCATAATTAAATACAATCAGCCCTCCATATTCATGGGTTCTATATCCATGGATTCAACCAACCTCAGATTGAAAATTTCATACAAACACAAAAAAGGGATGGTTACATCTGTACTGAACATGTACAAACTTTTATCCTTGTCATTATTCCTAAACAATACAGTATTAACAACTACACATAGCATTTACATTGTATTAGGTAAGTAATTTAGAGATGATTTAAAGTACTGGGGATAGGTTATACACAAATACTTCACCATATTCTAGCAGGTACCTGAACATCCCCGGATTTTGATATCTTAGAGGTGGGAAGGTCCCAGAAACAATCCCATATGGATATAGAGGGACAAATGTACTATCTTCTTTTTTTTTTTTTTTTGAGTTGGAGTCTCACTCTGTCACCCAGACTGGAGTGCAAGCCGCTCCTGGCCACCGCAGCCTCAACCTGCTGGGCTCCAGCGATCCTTCCGCCTCAGCCTTCCGAGTAGCTGGAACTACAGGCACGCGCTACCACACCTGGCTAATTTTTTGACTTATTGTAGAGATGAGGTCTCGCCAAGTTGCCCAGGCGGGTCTCGAACCCGTGGGCTCAGGCAATCCGCTCACCTCAGCCTCCCAAAGCTCAGGATTACAGGCTGAGCCACTGAGTCCGGCTTGAACTATCTTCTTTTATGATTTTCACATATATTCTTTCAGAGATCTAGATAAGGAGAGCGGTCTGCCTTCTTCTTAAAAAAAAAGTCTAATTTACATATCTTCTTCACTCAGGATACCAAAATTCACTGATGTGCAAGTCCCTTCTATAAAATGGTGTATTTTGCACAGGTGTGGTGGCTCATGCCTATAATCCCAGCACTTGGGGAGGCTGAGGTGAGAGGATTGCCTGAGTCAATGGGTTTGAGACTAACCTGAGCAACTTGGCGAGATAAATCAAAAAATTAGCCGGACGTGGTGGCATGTGCCTGTAGTTTCAGCTACTGTGAAGGCTGAGGAGGAAGGATCACTGGAGCCCAACAGGTCAAGGCTGTGGCAGCTGTGAGCGTGCCACCTCACTCCAGCCTGGGCGACATAGTGAGAGACTACAAGTCAAAAAAAAAAAAAATTGGTGTATTTGTATATAATCTACACACATCCTCCCGTATTTTAAATAATCTCTAGATTACTTATACCTAATACAGCGTAAAGGCTACATAAAGAGTCGTTATGCTATATTTTTAAAATTTGTATTTTTTTGTGGGTTTTGTCCATCCAATATTTTTTATTCACAGCAGGTTGAACCCAAAGATGCAGAACCCAGATATGAAAGGGAAATGGTATACATAAAGATTTAGAAATATGAACATAAGTACTAGAAGAAACAGCTGAAGGAGTATTGTTTCTGAGGACTAATGTTAACGGGGCTTAGGTTTCAGGGCAGCAGATTACCATTTTTTATTATAAACCTTCAAAAATGTTTAAAAGCGTTAACAAAGCCAGGCTCGGTGGCTCAGCCTGTAATCCCGCGCTTTGGGAGGCTGAGGTGAGTGGATTGCCTGAGCCCGTGGGTTCAAGACCTGCCTGGGCAACTTGGCGAGACCTCATCTCTATAGTAAATAAAAAAATTAGCCGGTCGTGGTAGCACACACATGTAGTTCCAGTTACTTGGAAGGCTGAGGCGGAAGGATCGCTGGAGCCCAGCAGGTCGAGGACAAGTATTAAGAGATTCTTAACATTTTTGACCCCTAATGAATCTGACTCAGAATCGCTATTCCCAGTAGCTATTTTGAGACTCCAAACCAAAAATAAAAAAAGTGTTAACAGAGCTGGGAATGGTGGCTCACACCTGTAATCCCAGACTTTGGGAGGCAGAGGCGAGAAGATTGCCTGAGCCCAGAAGTTCGAGACCAGCCTGGACAACTTGGCAAGACCTCATCTCTACAATAAATCAAAAAATTAGCTGGGCATGTTGGCGCACACCTGTAGTTCTAGCTACTTGGAAGGCTGAGGCAGAAGGATTGCCTGAGCCTAGCAGGTCAAGGCTACGGTGGCCGTGAACATGCCACGCACTCCAGCCTGGGGGACAGAATGAGGCTCCAACTCAAAAATAGTAAATAAATAAAAGTATAAACAGGTATTACTTTAATTTTTAAGGCAGAGAGAACTATACTTGGATGTTTCTTCTAAAAATAGCTTTTTGCCAGTAATCACAGGGCACATGGTAACATGCCATTTTATACATGTATACACATGTATGCATTCTATACATACTTATATACAAAAGTTTTTTTCTTTTTTTTTTTATAAGCTCTTGTTGGACCACATACAATGTTTTTAAGCTGGTCAATGACGACATGGCTTCAACCCATGAAATAATGCTAATTCTTCAGTTCACTTTCACGAGCCTAATGTTGTTTGTTTAACTAGTTGCAGAACTACTACGACTTTAGATAATCATAAACCATGTTCTACCTACATGAGAACTATTTACATTTACTTCCTATTTGTTGAAAAAAAATTAAAATACCCAAGCCTCAAATTACAAATATTAAGAATTTCTTATATAAGAGAAATATCTTTATATGACAGTAAAAGTACAGAAAAATAGGAGATTCATCTAGTTTTCTTAGAATCTATGTTCTGCAGCTAGAAACAGAATCAAGTATATTACCATCAGAGGAATACCCAGTGAGGCCTCCAAAAATGACCAGCACATAGCTGACATCAAGCTCCCTCATGATCTCATAGGCTTTTTCCTCTGTGGATGCCATTGCCTAGAAAAACAAATGTACAATTATCAGAGCAAAATCCCAAGTGATATGATCCCCTCATGGAGACATTCTTCCCACTAGACCTTGCACTCCAAACATCAAAGGATCCCTTCACCTTACCTGGCCTACTCGAGAAATATGGGTATTATTCCATGTGTTATTGTCCACTAAAATAGTCCGGTTTGCCATAGCTGTAATCTGGTAGCCATAATCCCACCATGACATGACCTTCGCATCCTGAAAGAAGAATGAGAAATGGAAATAATAGGCTTCTCACTACCTCTAAAAATAAAATGCAAGAAAGGGTGTTGAAGGGCATTTTGATCTGACAGAAGTGAGACCTGGCTAATTAATCAATTTCTTCACAAAATAATGCATGACTAATCAGAAAATAAATCTTGGCACCTGGTCCTCCATTTATATGCCATCATAAAATCAGCATAAATTACAATCCAACATTCCCAACACTTTCATTCCAGATTCCTTTATACAAATAAGCATAATGGTGGGAGGTATCGGAGACTGCGTAATATAGACAAATTAATTGCCAAGTGTCATTAGATAATTTTTATTAAATAAACTTTTAACAATATCACAAAAGACAGTTGTTATAAAGATGGGATGGAAACACAAACCACCAGATATAATGAACGAGTATTAAGAGATTCTTAACATTTTGACCCCTAACGAATCTAACTCAGAATTGCTATTCCCAGTAGCTATTATAAAGGAAGTAATTTCATATTCTCAAAAGATATAAGCTATTAAAAGTGGTTATCATTAGATGACTACTTTAAACAAGATTTATATCTTTTTTTCTTGCTTTTATTTTCTGATTTTTTATTTACAATGAACATGTATTATTTATTTATAAGAGTTTTCTTCTTTTATAATTGGAAGTGTTACCTCATGATAAAATCACGATGTCAATAAAAGTGCCCAAGCAGAGTCTAGATAATTACCAGTAAAGGTTACTACAAAAGAAATTCCTGAACTGAAATGGAGGTTGATCTTTAAACCTCATTCAAGACTAGGATTCCAAAGTTCCAATTTCACCAAGCTTTCCATCCATCTAAAAGCTACATAGTTCACTATAATATCAAATGTCTTCCCCCTTTGCCCCAACCCCACAACCCATTCCTCCCAAATCTTTACCTCTGGAGTATTGTGACGCAGCCAATAATATGCTTCTCGGAAGTCATCAAAAATGATCCTACTGCCATCACCACCCCGAGCAGACAGCACAATGGAAGGAGAAGAGTAGGCCTCACTGGTCACCCAGGTTGAATGAAAGGTGTAAGTGATGAGAAAGAAAGCCATGACAAGTATCATTCCACTTGCCACCTGAACAAGGAAGAAAAATTGTATAGTAAAGCAAACTAAATGTACATAGCACAGGGCAGCTTTAATAAGTCACAGTCAATAATAGAGATAAAATGAATCAAAATAAGAGGCTATATGAGTTCATGCTGACCACCTTTGACAATGCTGTACTTTACTCCCCCACTCAAACACACTCACACACACACACACACACACACACACACACACACACATACACAGTTTCCCAAGCCTCTTGGCATTAATTCTCACTTCATTTTTAATAGGGTAGGTAGAATCCTGTTGCTTCTTGCTCTTCTTGTCTGGACGACTTATGTCCAGATTCTTCATATATGTGGATAACACCTGGGAGACTCCAATGCCAGAAAGAATGCACATAACAGGTGCCAACACTAGCATCAGACGCACCTAACAGAGACAGGAAACACGATCAGTCTAATCAAATTACAGATGTCAACTTATTAGTAGATAAAAACATCAGTTTAGAGGTTTTTATCAAACCTGACTTTTCCATTAAGATGGAAGAGAAAATACTTGATGCAGCTACAGTAGTGGAAGCACGTATTTCTTAAACTTCATTTCAGTTATACATATACACATATATGTAAGTGTAATCTGAGTAATGATGTGATATATATTAATTGTGGTTTGAGATCAAAAAGTGTAAGAAATACTGTTTATTGCAATATATAAAAGTGTGAGAAACTATTTACTACAATATATAAAATCCCTCCATCTTTTAACAATTTAGCACCAAGTAATCCTCCCAAGCCTTCAAGAAAAAGAAAAAAATACCCTCCATTTTAAGACACCCAAGGTCATATTCTCCAAAAAAGAACAAAAATGCCTCTCTAATGCAATGTTATGAATCCAAGAAAGCTGGGCCTGCAACCAGAATGTATGAGTATCTACACACTGCTGGAAAGGATTAACAACAGCAAGCAGCTAAATAACTCAGTCCCTCAGGTGCCCAGAAGGAAGCATCTGCAATTATCAGTACTTCCTGAATCCTGCTAGGCAGTAAAAAAGCACCTCAGAGTAAGGGTAAAGTTTGCTAGATTGAGGGCATTCCTCACCATTACAGCTGAAAAGTACATGCTGGTCACACCATACATGATGATAAATATCCGGGCATCAGACAGGTTGCTAAAGCAGTAATAGAGGCCCACTACAAAAGAGGAAAGGAGAAGTAAGCAGATGAGTCCTGTAAGGTAGAAACCTACAAGAGAAAGTATCTTCATTATATGAGTGGATGACTTCACACATTTAACCCAGCAATTCCACTTCCAGGAATTTAACCTAAAAAAAGCAATCATAGAAATGTGCAAAGATGTTTACTATAGCATTCTTTAAAGTAGAAAAAAGTGCACAAACAATCTAAATGTCCAACAATGAGGAGCTAGGCAATTATAGTATATTTATAAAGTGAAATATATCAATTAAAATATTGCTGCATAAGATTATGGTCCATTGGCCAGGCATGGTGACTCACACCTGTAATCCCAGCACCCCGGGAGGCAGAGGCAAAAGGAATTCCTGAGCCCAGGGGTTAGAAACCAGGCTGGGCAACTTGGCGAGACCTCATCTCTACAATAAATCAAAAAAATTAGCCGGGCGTGGTGGTGCACACATATAGTTCCAACTACTTGAAATGCTGAGGTGGAAGGATTACCTGAGCCCAGCAGATTGAGGCTGGAGTGGCTGTGAGTGTACCACTGCACTCCAGCCTGGGCGACAGAGTGAGACTCCGACTCAAAAACAAACAAACAAAAAAAGATATGATCTATTTGTCTTCTTGCATATCTAATCTCTGTACTTAAAAAAAACCCCTATAAATTATATTTTATAAGTATTTCTATCAAATAATATTAAATAACAGAGAAATTATGATTCTTTATTAATTAAAAAATCAGGGGGAAAAATTTTATGATCCCATTCTTATTCAATAATTAACAAGATGAAAATACACCAAAATGTTAACAAGGGCTAGAGGTGGGTAATAAGAATTCCTATAATTTTTACTTTTTTCTTTTTTACTTATCTATCTATCTATATATATTTACAATATACAAATTGCTTTCACACTAAGAAAAAACAAAGTTGGCCAGGCTCCGTGGCTCAGCTTATAATCTCAGCACTTTCGGAGGCCAAGGCAAGTGGATTGCCTGAGAGCCCAAGGGTTCAAGACCCACCCAGGCAACTTGGTGAGACGTTGTCTCTACAATAATAAATCAAAAAAAATTAGCCAGGTGTGGTAGTACACACCTGTAGTTCCAGCTACTTGGAAGGCTAAGGCAGAAGGATCACCAGAGCCCAGCAGGTCGAGGCTACGGTGGCCGGGAGCGTGTCACTGCACTCCGGTCTGGGCAACAGAATGAAATTACAACTCAAAACAAAAAAAAAAAAGAAAAAACAAAGTTATTTTATAAAAGAAAAGGGGTCGAGTATAATAGCTCATGGCTGTAATACCAGAAATTTGAGTCACAGAGACAGGAAGATCACTCGAAGCCAGCAGTTCAAAACTAGTCAGGGCAACATAGTAAAACTGTCTCTTCAAAAAATAAAAAAAAAATTAGCTGGGCGTGTTTTTGCCTGCCTTTAGTTCCAGGTACTCAGGAGACTGAGGCAATATTGTTTGAGCCCAGGAGGTCAAGGCTGCAGTAAGCTATGATTGTGTCACTGTACTCCAGTCTGGAGTCCAGAGTGAGACCGTGTCTCTAAAACAAAAAGAAAGAAGACCACTAACACTGGTAAATTCTAGAACACCCCTGGATTGGCCAGAAGACAACTTAGATTGAAGAAGCATTACAATCAGCAATTCCCACTATGAAACTTCAATACTGCCAAGAGGATAAACAGGGGTAAAGGGGGAGTAGTAGGCTAGAAGTACTCAAAAAAAAAAAAAAAAAAAGACAATAAAAATTAGAGCTAAATGTTAACTTATAACACAAATGAAAACTATGAAGCTCTGAACAGGCTCTGAACTTGCCAATATTTATAACTGTTCAACTTCTACTTGACTTCAAGTATCAGAAAAAATGTGCTTAGCCATCCTCTGTACCACAAAGTAAACAGGCAAACAAAAACACAGATGAGAGTAGTTTACACATTTGGAATCAAATATTGATTCTTGCAAAGAAGGCCACTTCAGAACAGAAGACAGACCTGGAAACATGAAGACGAGTAGCTGAAGGTCAAAATAGTATGAGGACCAGGTTGTGGGCTGATGCTCAGACACAGAAGCAATGATGGGGATGTTGTTCTTCGCATAAGAAGGATCCAGCAGGGAGTAGAAACGCCCCGTCCAGGGAGATATTTTTCCTGGCAGCAAAGAGGCAATAAATATTTCACAAATCCCCCTAATGCAAACAACTGATCCTAACTAATCACAACTTTCCATTTCAATAAGATTCTTAGAGACAGAGAAAGATCAGGTTTTTACTTAAATGCCACCAATGCTTAGAGAATTTCACTCCTTTTTGTCAGCACAGCTAGCAGAATAAAGTCAGGTCATATATAAACTCAGACAGAAGAACAGAGACACAAATGCTTCCTGAAAGGGTTTTAGGCCAAATCTGGTCAAACCAAGGCCAACTCTGGAGACTAAATCAACTCCACCCTCCAGTCATGCTCTAAATTAGTCAATACACAGACTTGGACAAAACCAAGCTAACCTCTGAGAAGTGGAAAGGAGGAAAATGTGGTCTGCCAACCAAACTAAACAGCCATGATTGGATTAGACGAATGCTATGCTGTTGGGAATGACAAGCAATATTAAGATTCCACCCCCAACCAACAGTAAAGGAAAAAAAGGAGAAAGATACAGTCCTTTCATCAGATGTGATTAAACCTGCTCTACCAAGACATCCTCTACTATGCTGAATCCAAACACTGTGCTGACAAATGAATTAAATGTAAAAAAAAAAAAAAAAAAAAGTAGGACTTTATATGGTTGAAATGAAAAAAAGACAGCCAGGCTCAGTGGCTCAGCCTGTAATCCCGTGCCTTTGGGAGGCTGAGGTGAGTGGATTGCCTGAGCCCGCGGGTTCGAGACCCACATGGGCAACTTGGCCAGACCTCATCTCTACAATAAATCAAAAAATTAGCCTGGCGTGGTAGTGCACGCCTGTGGTTCCAGCTACTTGGAAGGCTGAGGCGGAAGGATTGCAGGAGCCCAGCAGGTCGAGGCTGCGGTGGCTGAGAGCGGCCACTGCACTCCAGTCTGGGCGATGGCGTGAGACTCCAACTCAAAAAAAAAGAAATGAAAAAAAGACAAGGAAAAAAGGCTGCAATCAGAGATACCCTGTCTTTTTGGAGTTTATTCTATGTGCATACCCATTCACATCTAACACTAAAAGCTGTGAACGTTTCCCTACCTGTCAGCATGAGGAGAGCTCCCACGGTGAGAAGAACAAAGCCTACCAGGGAGATGACACTCCGGAAAAGAACTTCAAATTGCTGTGGATTCAACTTGCTTCGCAGGTAATCCACAAAGGCATGGATCTGGCAGAGACCAAAGACCCCAAAGGCTGCCATGTGCTCTGATGAAAGAACAGGCTGTAGGTGAAAGCAAACATATGGTAATATCAGGAGAAAAAAATGAATGAGTCGAGTCCAGACCTACATTATCCTGATCTAGTTCAAGCCAAGGGTTCAAATGAATTCCGAGGTCCCCAAAGGAATCAAGACCAATGTAGGGGAAGGTTTAATTTACCCTCCATATTTTCTGAAGAATATTTGGAGTCTCCCAAAGCATACCTTACACTAACAATCATTATCACATCTCTGGCTTTTGTTCAGGCTATTTCCTTAGCCTGGGCTGCAATTTTTCCCAAATTTCCATTCACTGAAATTCTCATTTAAAGACCCAATTCAAGCTGGGCTTGGTGGCTCAGCCCGTAATCCCAAGCCTTGGGAGGCTGAGGTGAGTGGATTGCCTAAGCCCGCGGGTTCAAGACCCGCCTAGGCAACTTGGCCAGACCTCATCTCTACAATAAATCAAAAAATTAGCCGGGCATGGCAGCACACACCTGTAGTTCCAGCTACTTGGAAGGCTGAGGCGGAAGGATCGCCGAAGCCCAGCAGGTAGAGGCTGTGGTGGCCAGGAGCGGCCACTGCACCCCAGTGTGGGCAACAGAGTGAGACTCCAACTCAAAAAATAAAAAATAAAGGCCCGATTCAGACACCATCTTCTAATTTGCCAAACCTCTATGCTCCATAGCACTTTACTGCTAGTGCTTAACCATTCTTTGCCTTAGACCAGTGGTTCTCAAACTCTAGTGGGCATCATAATCACTGATGAGGGTAAAGGTATTAAACATGGATTGCAGTTGGGCGCGGGGGCTCAGCCTATAATCCCAGTACTTTGGGAGAGCAAGGCAAGAGGACTGCCTGAGCCTGGGGGTTCGAGACCAGCCTGGGCAACTTAGTAAGGCCTCGTCTCTACAATAAACCACAAAAACTAGCCAGGCGTGGTGGCATGCATCTGTAGTACCAGCTGCTTAGAAGGCTGAGGCGGAAGGATCACCTAAGCCCAGCAGATCAAGGCTGCAGTAGCCATGAGTGTGCCACTGCACTCCAGCCTAGGCTACAAGAGTGAGACTCCAACTACAAAAAAAAACATGGATTGCTGAGCCCCAACTCAGTTTCTCATTCAGTTTCTGATTCAGTAGCTCTGTGATCCGGCTCCAGAATTTGGATTTCTAACAAGTTCCCAAATAACC
The DNA here is from genome assembly GCF_000164805.1 of Carlito syrichta. NCBI lineage: Eukaryota > Metazoa > Chordata > Mammalia > Primates > Tarsiidae > Carlito > Carlito syrichta. The sequence continues at coordinate 238,873 of NW_007258421.1, forward strand.
ACACTTCAGAATTACTATAGGCTAAAGACAGCTGCATGTATTTCTTTCCCCCACCAACAAGACCCAGATTTCCTTAACAACAAGGACCAAGGCTGGGCGCAGCGGCTCATGCCTATAATCCCCAAGCACTTTAGGAGGCCGAGGTGAGAGGATGCCTGAGTACACAAGTTCAATACCAGTCTGGAAAACTTGGCGAGACCTCATCTGTACAAATCAAGAAAAATCAGCCGGGCGTCAGCCGGGCGTGACGGCGCATGCCTGTAGTTCCAGCTACTAGGAAGGCTGAGGCGGAAGGACCACCTGAGCCTAGTAGGTCAAGGCTACAGGTGGCTGTGAGTGTGCCACTGCACTCCAGCCTGGGCAACAAAGTGAGACTCTGAATCAAAAAAAAA
>NW_007258421.1:239623-261718 GCF_000164805.1 Carlito syrichta
CTTGGTGAGACCTCATCTCTACAATAAATCAAAATGAGCTGGGCGTGGTAGCGCACGCCTATAGTTCCAGCTACTTGTAACGCTGAGGTAGAAAGATTGCCAGAGCCCAGCAGGTCGAGGCTGCGGTGGCCAGGAGCGGCCAACTGCACTCCAGTCTGGGTGACAGAGTGAGACTCCAACTCAAAAAAAAAAAAAAACCATCTTAAGTTGAAAATATCTTATGTAGAAAATACATTTCACACACCTAGCCTACTGGACATCATAGCTTAGTCTAGACTATCTTAAATGTGTTCAGAACATTTACACTAGCCTATAGTTGGGGAAATCATCTAACACAAAGCTTATTTTATTTATTCATTCTTTTTTTTTTTTTGAGTTGGAGTCTCACTCTGTCGTCCAGACTGGAGTGCAGTGGCTGCTCCCGGCCACCGCAGCCTCGACCTGCTGGGCTCCAGCGATCCTTCTGCCTCAGCCTTCCAAGCAGCTGGAGCTACAGGCGAGCACTACCATGCCCGGCTAATTTTTTTATTTATTGTAGATTACTGCCAAGTTGCCCAGGTGGGTCTTGAACCCGCAGGCTCAGGCAATCCACTCACCTCAGCCTCCCAAAAGCGCAGGATTACAGGCTGAGCCACCGAGCCCAGCACAAAGCTTATTTTATAATAGAGTATTGAATAATGTAATTTATTGACTACTGTACTGAAAGCAAAAAGAGAATGTTTGTATGGATATTTGATGTACAGTTTCTACTGAGTGCATATCGCTTGTGCACCATTGTAAAGTCAAAAACTTTAACCTCTGAATAAGGACTCCACTTTCATGAAAATTTTACAGGAGAACTCAAACATCACATTATTCTCTGTTTGAACTGTCAACCTTATGGAACAATGTAGTTATAGGTTTGTGCTTTACTTCCTGAAGAACTCACAATGTGTTCCCATTAAGAAGCCCAGGACTCACTGCTATTAAAAGGAGTTATTTGCATTTAAAAGGATTGGAAATTTTAACTTTGATCACTCATATCAACTCAACTCAATCAAAATATCCCTCCGCCTCCCACAAACCTAAGCCAAAGTAAGAGCCATTAAATTCAAACTTCATGGAGCAAATATTAGCACACTCCTGGAAGCAGACTTCAATGACCATGATTCTGTTGCTTCAGTTAACACAAGCAGTCTGAGATAAAAGCTGTGAATAAGTCTTACTCTTAACAAAATCCGAGATAAATTAATCTAGTTGGGGCTGCTTAGAAAAAGGGGAAGAGGCTAAAAACCCTACTCAGCCAAGGGCTCACCTGGAAACCCACAAAGGAGATCTGCATAGAAAGAATAGTGCCCAGGCAATAAACAGTACAGTAGGCCACGTAGATCCGGTGGGAGAAACGGCCTGTGAGCATCAACACCAGGACATGGAGTGGGATCAAATTGATCAGGAACACATAACCTCCCCATGAAGAGACCTATGATGGGATAGAAAAGAACAATTCCTCTGAGCACTCCTCCTCAGGCTACCACCATTATATTATAGGATATCACTCATGACCTTTTTTAAAGAACATAGTTACAAACTTTATTTATGCCAAATGGCTTAAAGAATTTAAATGACAAGTTTTTTTAAAAAGGAAAATCAAGTTTAAACTTATTACCGTAACTCAATCCCCTGCTCCATTGTGGATGCTGGCTACTGCTGACCATCATGATCACATAACAAGAGGTACTCAAACCATGAGGTTAACCTAGATACAATCTACTATAAGGTCACACAGAAGATTTAGGGATGTGTGATCAAGTAGAAGCAACTATGGGAGACAACAACTATAATATGTAAGAATGAACCAAAAAAAAAACATACTGGAAAAGTAAAAATTTAAGGAGAATATACCAGAAAAAAAAGTTTCATCAACCAATATGTACCCATAAGAAACCCAGTATCTGGAGAATTTCAAAAATTAAAAACATGTAGAAAAAGTTACCATGTAGAAATAAGCAAGGGCACACTTGGCAGCCCAATAGATGGAACCAGTCTTTACTGCCTTGATCCACATGTAGTAGGTGAGCAGCATGCAGAAGATGGCAATCCCTGCAGAAAGAACACACCAAAACTGCAGTAAGAGGCCATGCTAAGCATAATGGTTACAAATACCGTTCTAGCGCAGACCGACTGGATTCATGTCTCAGAGCCACTACCCAGTAATAGTGTAATTTTAGGCAAATTATTTATCTCCCTTTGTCTCGGTTTTCTATAAAAAAGGAGTTTAAAAGTATTTCATAAACGTGTTGTGAAGACAAATATAATGAATGCATGTGAACCACTTAGAACAGTACTTAGCATATAGTAAACACTAAGTAAATGTTGGCCATTATTATTACTTTCTATCCAGGCACTAAATTCCCTGCTAGTATAGTCCTAAAGACATCCTGTACTATCATGCATCACCCTGCCTCTACAACTTAACACAAGTTGGTTCTCTTGCCTGATTGACCCTCTCCTTGATATCTGCCTACTGAAGTCTCAACTTAAGGGCCCAGTTCAACCCCAACCACTTCCAAAAAGTCTTCCTTGACCCCAATTCTGAATCAATCTCTCTTTGCACCACATTTCCAAAGTACTCTATTCATATTTTTATTATAGCACATAGTACTAACTCCTGTCACTAGAGTTATTTTTATAGGTCAATTTTATTCTTCTGTAATAGATTATAAGCCAATATCATCTTATTCAATATCTGTGTGTCTCTTTAACTTCTTTGTTTGTTTTTTTTTTTGAGTTGGAGTCTCACTCTGTCGCCCAGACTGGAGTGCAGTGGCACGCTCCCGACCACTGCAGCCTCGACCTGCTGGGCTCCGGTGATCCTTCCGCCTCAGCCTTCCAAGTAGCTGGAACTACAGGAGCATGCTACCATGCCCGGTTAATTTTTGATTTATTGTAGAGGTGAGTCTCGAACCCACAGGATCAGGCAATCCGCTCACCTCGGCCTCCCAAAGCATTGGGATTACAGGCTAATTTCTTTATTAAGCAGGAAAATAATCTTACTCATTATCTTTCAAATATTTAACATTATGTTTTTCCAATATCATTTAATAAGTATATTTAAATTGAAAATAAGCCCATAAAGTCATCACAGTATTAAGAACATCTATTCCTCTTACCTAGGAAAATAGAGCAAATGAATATGATGTTTTCTAACTATGAAAACAATAGTTAGCTCTATTTTTGAGTCTAGAATATAAATCTGTCTGAGACCTCTTCTTGCCCATTGCTTTTTTTCTTTTTAAATAACCACTAACTCAGAAACTTCCTGCCCATTTCTGATTTTCTCACCCTAATAACTTTTTTTTTTAATTCATAGTCTCACTGTCACCCAGGCTGGAGTGCAGTGGCACAATCACAGCTCACTGAAGCCTCCACCTCCTGGGCTCAGGTGATCCTCCTGCTTCAGCCTCAACAAGTAGCTATAACTACAGGCATGTGCCACCACTTCCAACTAATTTTCTCTTTTTTTTTTTGTACAGACAAGAGTCCTGCAATGTTGTCCAGGCTGGTCTCAAACTCCTGGCCACAAGTGATCCTTCCGCCTCAGCCTCCCAAAGTGCTGGAATTATAGGCATGAGCCACCGTGCCTGGTCTGGGTACCATTTTAATAACTGCTAAACAACAGATCTGAACCCAGATTCTTCTGTATTTTGTGATGCTCTGTTGGATAAGGCGAACAGATGCCCTTCAGCATTTTAAAGTCTTACCTTCATTATCATAGGAGCCAGCCACTGATCGGGAGATATACCCAGGAACTACAGCAATCATGGCAGCAGCAAGAAGCCCAGCGCCCGCATCCTGTAAGAAAGGAGGGATAATGACACATTAGCACCAATACACCTATGAAAGAGAATAGGGGATCCACTAGTCCATTCAGTTTATAATGGGCCCAGAACACAGTCCAATAATTTCTAAAGTAGATGTAAGATACTAGAAATGCTCACAGCACAGGAAAGCTAAAAAGTTCATGACCAACTCCCCATGATAACACCAAGTCTGAAACTAAGAACACATATGCTGAGGACACACAAACCAAGTGAGATGTCCAACATCAGACACTGCCGCAAAATGGGCTATATGACTACAATCTCTCCAGGCTTATAAGTCTCTAGTCCTAATGATATCTGCATATCACGGGAACATCAGTCAGCAATCTCTAAAATTCAAGCAAGGACAATCAAAGAAATAAAATTATTATTATTTCAGTTAAAAAGTCAAAAAAGGTAGGGGGACTAAAGATGCCAGGAGTTTAGGCAACGGAGTTGGAATATCACCAGATAACCTTTGAGCTCAGGAGAAAGCAGCAATAAAATATAACCTACACTCCAAAAGAGTCTTGTCTTTTGTAAGAGTCCAATTTGGGACAAGGGCAGCAAGGAGAAGGATGAAAAGCCTTCCAAACTAAACTCAGGCTTCCCAAGCCCTCCTGTTAGTTTATCACCTCTCAGGTATCTCCTTGACACCACAGCACAAACTAAGAATAGCACTCAGGGAGCCAGATCAGCAATGCAGAAACCTGGGAAAATAGAGTCTGCATTATAGAGTCTACAGAAACCAAATGGCTAGAGAATTTTAAAATAAATATTTTTTTAAATCAACAAATAATTGCTAAATGCATTTCCAGGAGGAAGAATTAGCCATTTTGGGAAACTTCATGTAGTTTATTTTTTCCTCTCTTACATTGTGAGGACTTCAAAATCTAAACCTCACATTTTGCATTTTAAATATTTTCTTTAGGAAACAACTTACTTTTGACTTTCAAATGTTCTCTTGTAAGAACAAATAGTTGATAATAAGAAACCACATATTCTAGGGAGGGGTGAGGGGGTAAACCCAATTAATTCAGACCAGCAAAAGCTGTCTTTACCCACTGGCTTCCTACCCTTCTAAAGCTCTCAGTGCCCCCCTCACCATCCAACATCTATTATAGAAGTTCAATAGCATTCATCCCCAAATCTCCTGTCACCCCAAATCCTTCACCTTGAGCTCTTTGGTAAGGTGGTACGTGACGATGGTAGTGAAGGAGGAGAAGAGAGGGGCCAGGAACACACAGACATTCCGAATGTCGATGGTGATGTGGAAAAAATGGAGTACATGGTAGATTGCAGCAGAAGTGATCATTAAGCCTGTAACAGGAAGAAGAAATTCTATTAGGCTGTCCTGGTAACACAAAGAACTTAAAGGAAAGAGAAAGTAAATCCAAGTATAAATAAAGAGACTACATAGATCTTGACAAAGCACTAGGAATATTAACACAGCAACTGCAGTAAGCCTATAAATTTATCCCCTAAAGATTCAATCAGAAGTACAGAATGTAAAACTGGTCAGGCACAGTGACACATGCCAGTAATCCCAGCACTTTAAAAGGCTGAGGTAGGAAGATTGCTTGAGCCCACGGGTTTGAAACCAGCCTGGACATGGTGGACCTCATCTCTGCATAATACTAGTTGGGTGTGGTGATGTATGCCTGTACTTCCAGCTACTTGAAGCAGAGGGATTGCCTGAGCCCAGTAGGTTGAGACTGTGGTGGCCGTGAGCATGCCACTGCACTCCAGCTTGGGTAACAGAGTGAGGCTCTGAATAAAAAAAAAAAAAAGTACGGAATGTAAAACTGACCAGGCACAGTGGCTCATTCCAGAAATCCCAGCACTTTGCAAGGCTGAGGTGGGAGGATTGCTTGAGTCTGGGAGTTTGAGATCAGCCTGGACAACATAGCCAGACCTCATCTCTACCAAAAAAAAAAATGTAGCCAGGCATGGGTACACATCTGTAGTTATAGCTACTCAGCAGGCTGAGGTGGAAAAATCACCTGAGCCCAGGAGGTCAAGGTTATGGTGACTATGATTATGCAAATGCACACACCCATCTCTACTTTCCCACGTTTTCCTATCTATTTAAGATGCACTTTTAAGATTCTGCAATCAGAATAAAATTATAAGAATCACAAAATAAAGCTATTAGAAATAAAATAAACCATTCTATAACATACAAATATCTTACTTCTGTTAAAAAAAAATCTTCTTCTCCTCACCTGGGTAAATTGTTCCTCCAATGATTCGTCCCAAAGGGTACCAGGCCCGGTCATCAAACCAGTTATGGAATTTATAAAATCCCTCTTCAGCCAAGAACCGGGTAGTCCGATAATTAAAGTACCTATAGCAAGAAAGAAACTTGTACTAATTTGTGGTGAATTTTGCCCCTCAGATACACCATTGAGCAACTTAGCACTACTCAAAGTCAGTTTAATACCAAAAATTATGTCATGAAAATCATTTTACACTACCATAAGTCTCAGTTCTAGTTCCATGCTTGTCTCACTAAAGCATTACTTCTCTAATAAGGATATAAAACTGGAATCTAACATTACAACAAAGGCTATTTAATCAGGTTGTTATGTGGGAGGCATTAGGACTGGTGAGTGAATTCAAGTACCCATAAGACCCACTGAGATGAGGGCACCAATAGATTTTTGGGGGCTCTTTTTAAGTGACAGGAATGTACAAAAAAATATTTCTATTCCTATACTACATACAAGGACACATAGATAACTTCAGTAATGAGCATCTTCAAAGATGTTGGTATAATCAGTCTGGCATGGTGGCACACACCTGCAGTTCCAGCTACTTGGAAGGCTGAGGCAAAGTAAGACTCCAACTCAAAAAAAAAAAAAAAAAGATGTTGATATAACACTATATGCAGGACAAAAAAATTTTGACTGACTCCATTATCCAGATTTTTTTTTTTTTAGTCGAACTCTCACTCTGTCGCCCAGGCTGGAGCGCAGTGGCACACTCACGGCCACCATAGACTTGACCTGCTGGGCTCAGGCAATCCTTTCACCTCAGTCTTCTAAGTTGCTGAAACTACAGGTGTATACCACCATGCCCAGCTAATTTATTTATTTGTTGCAGGTCTCATCAAGTTGCCCAGGCTCGAACCCATGGGCTCAGACAATCCTCTCTGCTCCACCTCCCAAAGTGCTAGGATTACAGGTGTGAACCACCATGCCCAGCAATAACACAAATTACTTAATTAATGTCTAGACTTGTTACAAGGTCTACTCATGCTGTTATTTAAAATACTTCTGTTCGGGACTCATCTGGGCAACTTGGCAAGACCTTGTCTCTACAATAAATCAAAAGAATTAGCCAGGCATGATAGCATGTGCCTGTAGTTTCAGCTACTTGGAAGACTGAGGCGGAGGGATCACCGGAGCCCAGCAGGTCGAGGCTGCGGTGGCCAGAAGCATGCCACTACACTCCAGTCTGCGCGACAGAGGGAGACTCCAACTCAAAAAAAATAAGAAATAAAATGAAATAAAATACTTCTTGGCCAGGTGTGGTGGCTCAGCCTGTAATCCCAGCACTTTGGGAGGCTGAGGTAAGAGGATTGCCTGAGCCCGCAGGTTCGAGACCCGCCTGGGCAGCGAGACCTCATTTCTACAGTAAATCAAAAAATCAGCCAGGCATGGTAGTGCATGCCTGTAATTCCGGCTACTTGGAAGGCTGAGGCAGAAGGATCGCCGGAAGCCAGCAGGTCGAGGCTGCGGTGGTGGGGAGCGGCCACTGCACTCCAGTCTGGACGACAGAGTGAGATTCCAACTCAAAAAAAAAAAAAGATCTTGACACAAAATGCTTAGAGCTATACATGGAAAAACATAATTATTTAGGTCCAAGTTATGTAAGCTCTTCTAAGTTTCCCAATTAAAAAGAAGTAAGAAGGCTGAGGTGAGTGGATTGCCTGAGCCTGCGGGTTCGAGACCCGCCTGGGCAACTTGGCGAGACCTCATCTCTACAATAAATCAAAAAATCAGCCAAGCGTGGTAGCGCATGCCTGTAATTCCAGCTACTTGGAAGGCTGAGGCGGAAGGATCGCCAGAGCCCATCAGGTCGAAGCTGCAGTGGCTGAGAGCGGTCACTGCACTCCAGTCTGGCCGACAGAATGAGACTCCAACTCAAAAAAAATAAATAAATAAGAAATAAGACCCGCCTGGGCAACTTGGCGAGACCTCATCTCTACAATAAATAAAAAACTAGCCAGGCGTGGTAGCGCGCGCCTGTAGTTCCAGCTACTTGGAAGGCCGAGGTGGAAGGATTGCCGGAGCCCAGCAGGTGGAGGCTGCAGTGGCCGGGAGCGGCCACTGCACTCCAGTCTGGGCGACAGAGTGAGACTCCAACTCAAAAAAATAAATAAATAAACAAACAAACAAACAAACAGACAGGTAGATGATGATAGATAGATAGATAGGATCTCAAACTAGAGATAGTTTAGTTACTACAGATAATCATGACTAACCATTTTCCCTGCCCACCTCCCTAACCCTATTTCCTCTTTGGTCAGTCAAGTTCCAGCAGCTGAAGTAAGTAGAAGCAGCAGATGCCAGAAATCTCTACCCTTCATTTTCACTGACGAATGTTATTTTGGTAACTATCAGAAACAGAAGGTGAGGTCAGCAGGCATCGACATGTGTCAGAATTATGTCCTTTACCTACCAGTTAATAGGCAGAGTGAGAAGAGGAAGTTAAAGTTAATGGGATTAGGTCTGGAATGGAGTGAACACTCTGGGCCTCTTCTGCAAAAGAATGTATCAAATCACATAATCTTTATGATACTTTCCATCTCTTGACTACAGAATGGCTACTCACACTTTCCCTATGTTACCCCAATATTTACTCATCTAGAAGATCTGAGAAAGAACCCCTAACAGGCTGCGATAAAAATAAAATAACAAGTTTCCTCATTCATGAGAAAAAACATAAATTGATTTGGGGGTCCCAAGGAGAATATTTGTAGTGTCTCCAAAATACTTTCAGATATCTACATAAAACAAAAATGATAAATTTGCAAATGGGTGAAGGAATTAAATTGTGAATCAATGTTCCACAAGCTTGAATATACCCTTTTTAAGACAGCAATGATATTATGATTCTAGGTCTCAAAATTTTTTTCTTTTGAGTTGGAGTACAACCCTGTCTCCCAGGTTGGAGTACAGTGGCTCACTCCCGGTCACTGCAGCCTTGACCTGCTGGACTCAAGTGATCCTTCCACCTCATTCTTCTAAGTAGCTGGAAACACAGGCGCGCGCCACCATGCACAGCTAATTTTTTGATTTATTGTAGAAAATGAGCTCTTGCCAAGTTGCCCAGGCTGGTCTCAAACCCATGGGCTCAAGCAATCTTCTCACCTCCACTTCCCAAAGTTCTGGGATTATAGGTGTGAGCCACCATGCCCAGCCTCTCCAAATTCTTTTTTTTTTTTTTTTTTGAGTTGGAGTCTCACTCTGTCGCCCAGACTAAAGTGCAGTGGCCGCTCCCGGCCACCACAGCCTCGAACTGCTGGGCTCCGGCGATCCTTCCGCCTCAGCCTTCCAAGCAGCCGGAATTACAGGCATGTGCTACCACGCCCGGCTGATTTTTTGATTTATTGTAGAGATGAGGTCTCGCTGCCCAGGTGGGTCTCGAACCCGCGGGCTCAGGCAATCCGCTCACCTCAGCCTCCCAAAGGCGCGGGATTACAGACTGAGCCACCGAGCCCGGCTACTCCAAATTTTTTAAAAGCCTTAACCTTAGGCACTATAACCCACATTCAAATCTTGACTCCTTCACATACTAAATGTGTAACTTTGAACCACCTCTCCCAGCTCAAGTCTTCTCATTGGTTAAAAAGGGGATAAAAGTACTTAAATCTCAAAAGAGTTGTTGCAAGAATTTAGATATAATCTATAAAACAGTGCTTGGAACAAAATGAACACTTACTAAATGTTAGTTATTAATACTACTGAGAGCTTTCGCATGCCTCTCACATTTTTTGTGTTTGAGAGACTCACTTGGTCAAGTCCAACAGAAATGTTTCAAAAGGGCTAATTATCTCCTTTGGAAAACCTGAAGGCTTTTTTTTCCCCTTAAATATACTGAAAACACACTCCCATCATTGAGTATTTGATAATTATTTGAATCTCAAACCCATGAACCTGAATGCATCCCAAAGGAAATAATACCAGATCAAGCACGGTACTCACGGATCAAACTCATGTATAACACTTTCAAATCTCAAGACAGCAAAGAGACGAGTGGAGAAAGCTGCAAAAAACAGATAATTAATATTTTAATAGTAATGTGCCATGAAAAAACAATGCCAGATATGGTAGTATTATACAGAAAATAGTATTAATCAGCACAGAAAATATATAGGCCAGGCACAATGGCTCACACCTGTAATCCCAGCATCTTGGGAGGCCAGCACAGGAGGATCACTTGCCAGGAGTTTGAGATCAGCCTGGGCAACATAGAGAGACCCTATCTCTACAAAAAATAAAAATTAGCCAGATGCACTGACACATGTCTGTAGTCCTAGTCTCTCAGGAGGCTGAGGCAGGAGGATCACTTGAGCCCAAGAGTTTGAGGCTTTTGTGAACTATGATTGTGCCACTGCACTCCAACCTGTATAACAAAGTGAGACCCTATCACTGAAGTTTGCTTCCCCCCAACAATGGCATCTACATTTTCCACTTAGGTAGGACACCATTAACAACTTATTATACAAACTCTATAATATTATATTCATCTACTAATAACAAACTCAACTTACATGGTCATTTTTTATAAATGTTGACTCTCTAGTCAACACACATGCATAACTAACCTTAACTTTGGAGCAAACTAAGAGGTAAGGCAAGCAAGACTATACTTATGATTCATGAGGAGTCAAAAAATCTTTAAAAACAGGGTAAGTTCTCAAGAAACTTTCAAAAATACTAAAGTAGGCACTTAAATTGAAGATAATTATCTCTTAAAAGATTCAGCATCCAAAGGTCCCCAATATTTCTTTCACCAACCAGCACAGAATGCTTCCCATTCTTTCCCAGATGATTCCTGTGTTTCTTTTATTTTGCCTTCATAAAATTATACTGATGAGGAACGGAAAAACATAACAATCTGCTAAAAAGAACAAGGCATTTTAAGAAAGCCATTATTTTATTTTTTCCAAGTTTTTCTCCTTTCCATCCCCAAAGAAAGAGAGGTCCATGTACACACTCACATAACACAGCAGCCATTGATAGAATGAGAAGCTTCAGAAGTGTGTCCTGCTTCTCATAGGACAATCGCAAAAATCCAAACTTAGTCATCTTGACATCAATGGATGGCAACAGACGACACTCAAACAGCTAAAATGGAAAAGTCAAAACCACAGGATATTGAACACCTTCAATTTTCTTAATTTCAAATTTCACATTTTATGATGGGAGAGAACCATAAAGAACATATGAGCTAACAAAAACACCAGAGAGGGTCAAAGCTAATACTAACTACCCAAGCTTTGCCTAAAGTATGATCTACTGGCAAGGAAGTAGGCACAAGTCAAGTCCGTGTGGTAAGACTAAAATGACATGATCAGAATATCCCACCCATAATTCTGTTTCCCACTCTCTCACAGTTAAAAGTATATAAGCACGACTGGCAATAGTATGGTACAACAGGGAAGAGATGAAAAAATAAATAAGAAAGACTAGAAAGTGAAACAAAAATAAAATAATATGGAGAAAGAGAACATTCAGTAAAAGGCAGGGATGTTTGAGGGAAAAAAAGAGGGAATAACCATTGAGTACAGAAGTGAAAGTAGAAAGAGGAACAATAATTAGCACAACTGAATCAGCACCATTTCCAGCCCTATATTTAAGTTTCACCTGACTGGCTTCAAGCTTTTTTCTGTTCCACATCCCAAAGGAGCTTTAGCATCAACTGCAGAGCATGACTGCTCATTAATGCAGGTATAATCATGCACTAAAAAGAGGAGGATACACATACACAGATCACTGTATTATCAATCCCATATATCACACTGTAATTACTGCTCAGATCTATATCCAGTTCCAGTCATCTGTCTCAAGGCATCTCTGTAACTAATACTGCTGATTTAAGTGACTGATTCCATGACACAGAGGCGGTTCATGGCACCAGATGATAAACTGGAGGGAAAAGAAAATAAATTTTTCCTATTGAAGCAGAAAAGGATCAGGAGTAAAAAGAGTTAGAGTAAAATAAAACATTGAGGGAAGCAGTCTATAGGTAATTCAGATCACTTGATGGACAAGGATTATTTATATAGCACTAATCTACCATAGGAAGTTAGCTATTTCTGTATAAAAAAGAACTGCTTTTTTAGCCTATAAACTAACCAAGGGCTAAGTCTTAAAGGATATAAAACAAAGAATATATAACATTGTTCAAGACTATGCAGGTAAAAAAGGAACTTCTAGACCTCCTAATCTTTTTTTTTTTGCTTTTAGTATTTTTAATTGACATAATAATTGCACATATTTACAGGATAGTGTGATATTTGTGTACATATACACAATGTATAATAATCAGATCAGGGTAATTAGCATATCCATCACCTCAAATATTGATCTTTTTTTGTACTGGGTACATCAAAAATCCACTCTTCTAGCCTCAGCCTGTAATCCCGCGTCTTGGGAGGCTGAGGTGAGTGGATTGCCTGAGCCCGCAGGTTCAAGACCCGCCTGGGCAAGCTGGTCAGACCTCATCTCTACAATAAATCAAAAAAATCAGCCGGGCGTGGAAGCGCGTGCCTTGCTACTCACAAGGCTGAGGCGGAAGCGTTGCCGGAGCCCAGTAGGTCGAGGCTGCGGCCACTGCACTCCAGACTGGGTGACAGAGTGAGACTCCAACTCAAAAAATAAAAATAAAAATAAATCCACTCTTCTAACTATTTAAAAATATACAATAGATTGTTTCTAATTACAGTGCTATAGAATACTAGTACTTACTCCTCCTATCTATCTGTATTTGCGTATCTGTTAACAAACCTTTGGCTATCCTCCCCCCAAATCTTCTTCCCACTATCACTGGAAAGAAAAAAATAACAACGCTGAACTAGATTGAAGGCACGAAGAATCATACATTCCTGGTTCCTAGAAGAGCAGTTTTACATGTGTTTAAGTACAATCACAAAGGGAAACCTTATCTTGCAATAAAAATAAGGACCTAAATCCAGAAGGTCAACAATCCAACCACATCTCTCAGTAATATAGATGGATGCTTTTGGAATGCTAGAAACAGAAACAGCACCCAGCGCGGTGGCTCAAGCCTATAATCCCAGCACTTTGGGAGGCTGAGGCTAGAGGATTGCTTGAGCTCAGAGGTTCGAGACCAGCCGGAGCAACATGGCGAAACCGCGTCTCTACAATAAATCAAAAAGTTAGCCGGGCGTGGTGGCACATGCCTGTGGATCCAGCTACTTGTAAAGCTGAGGCAGAAGGATGGCTTGAATCCAGCAGGTCGTGGCTGCAGGGGCCGTGAGCATGCCCCTGCATTCCAGTCTGGGTGACAGAGTGAGACTCCGACTCAAAGAAAAAAGAAATAGAAACAAATAACACCACTGAGTTGATATGAACTACACACCTAGAAGTAAGCAGAGGAAGTGAGTGATAGGACCTCTACATGAAAACTGAATAAAGGAGCTAGTGATTTACAGCAGGGAGTTTTCGTCTTGTGTTTAGTCACTTTTGCACATAGCTAAAGGAAGTAAGAGCAAAGACACTTTTCTTAAAACACTCAGCATCTGCTCTCCTCAACTATGCCCGGCAAGCCGTGGCATCCAGTCCCCACCCTAGCTTTAGTTTCCAAGATCACAGCTTCCCCAGCCCCGTTTTCCTACACGTTTCCACACCCTCTCACACTCCGTTACTCTCCTCCCCTCCCCTTTTGCGGTCGCCAGCAGGTCCCACCGCCCTCTCCCTGCCAGCATCACAGGGCTGACCGCCTGTCTGACACCACCCACCGCGGGATACCCACCACCCCAGCATCCTACGCGCCCTCCCCTCCAGAACTAGTCTTAGGACCCGGTATATCCCACGTTCTCCAGGCCTAACACACACCCTTTCCCGACGATCCAACCTCCCCTCCCTCCCCATACCTCCACACTCTTCCTTCCAGGGGGTCCCTACACCACACCCCACGCCCCCTCCTCGGCAAGGCTCTAAACTCTGCTCCCCGCCCCTTTTTAGAGCCCTGCCCCCCTGCACTTCGTTCGGCCCCACCAACACCCTAGACTGCTAATTCTCACATTATAGTCTACGGCCTTCTCACCTAAGCAATTCGCGTTCCTAACCAGTCCGCTCAGCACCCTCTGCCATCCGTTCAGCGGCGCACCCAAACCTGGCAGCGGCCGGGTCCGCCTCCCGGACCGCTTCTCATTGGCTAGCTCCGGGCCAATACGAACCCCCAGAAGGGCGATAGAGTCGCGGTGCTGTCTGTCAGATCCAAAGGCGTAACTCGAACAGCGCTCCCGCTTGTTAACTGGTGAATACAGCTATCACTTACCAGTCGGTAGGCGGGACTATATGCTCTCGCCGTGCTGTCATAGGCCTGAGTTTGAGAGCATAGAGCGCGGAAAGAACGTGCACGGAGCAGTTTGGTTGAAAGTCGAGGAGTGACGTGTCGGTCTGCGGACCTAGAGGGAGTCGCGGTGCAAAAGTGTGGCCCGATTGCCCCAGTCACGTGACCAGAAGCGGAAACTACGCCGGGGAATAGGCCAACGCTCCCACTCGGAAACTGATCCCGTTTTTGAGGAATATTTTTAAAGGTACAAGTTGCCCGTTACCTAATGTAAGGTTAAAGGAGAGGAGGGAAGAATTTTCTAACTATTCTCAACGAAAACGCAAATGCTTCCTGGCTCAGCCCGTTCCTTCGTGGGCAGGATTTGTCTGCGAATTGGCTCAATAGCTGACTTTTTTGTACTGGGCTCCGGTAACTGCCATAGACTGGGAGCTGTGACAGATTTCACGAGGCATGTCCCTTTCTTCAGCCCCTGGCTTTGTGCAAGAGCGTGCGCAGGCCTAAAGGGATTGTCGGGGCTACTGGAAGACTCTCCACCACCCAGCTGAGACAGCCACGGCCACAGGCAATGTTCTCCCAAACCGCAGACAGGCCTGGGGGGAGCCGGAATGCTGTCCGGCCAGAGTCAGTTCATCCCTTTGTAAGACACCTGCCAGAGAGAGATGCTTTCCCCACCCCGTCTTGTCTCTTCTCCCTCTTCCACCCCCAAAGAAATGCTGAAGGCAGAGAAGAGGGTGAAGTTTCAGCAGCGGCAATGCCATCATCTCTCACGCGTGCACGTGTGCACTCCGGTATCACTCATTTCCGCTCCCTGCACACCTCCGTGAGCAAAGGCCACATCAAATACAATGGAACCTCTGGCCGTGGCTCAAACTCGGTGCCGATGCCTCTTACCTTCCTGCTTACTCCCAGGAAGGGAACCGGCCGCACTTATTGAAGCGTATTATTTAAATCGGTGCTTCAAAATCACGCACCCAGTCCCTGCAATTTATAAGAAACAAAATACAGATACTTCCAAACATGCAAAGGCATTTACTTTCATCCAGCTTTTCTTTAAAAAAATTACTTGGCGCCAGGCTCAGCCTGTAATCCCGCGCCTTTGGGAGGCTGAGGTGAGTGGATTGCCTGAGCCCGCGGGTTCGAGACCCGCCTGGGCAGCGAGACCTCATCTCTACAATAAATCAAAAAATTAGCCGGGCGTGGTAGCGCGCGCCTGTAATTCCGGCTACTCGGAAGACTGAGACGGAAGGATCGCGGAGCCCAGCAGGTCGAGGTTGCGGTGGCCGGGAGCGGCCACTGCACTCCAGTTTGGGCAACCAAGTGAGACTCCAACTCAAAAAAAAAAAAAAAATTACTTGGAAAAAATCTATCAAAAATGAAAAATATCCAGGCTCTATGGCTCACACCTGTAATCCCAGCACTTTGGGTGGCAGAGGTGAGAGGACTACTTGAACCCAGAGGTTCGAGACCAGCTTGCATAACTTGGCAAGACCTCATCTCTACAATAAATCAAAAAAAATTAGCTGGGCATGGTGGCGTACGCCTGTAATTCCATCTACTTAGCAGGCTGAGGTGGAAGGATTGTCTGAGCCGGTCAAGTCGAGGCTGTGGTCGTCATGAGTGTGCCACTGCACTCCACCCTGGGTGACAGAGTGAGACTCTGACTCAAAAAAAAAGGGGGGGGGGCAACACCTTCGGGTCCCCTCCCACTGTGGGAGCTTCTCTGTCCTCAATAAATCCTGCTTTCTCACACACAAAAAAGAAAAAAAATTCAACAAATAGGTGTTTTAAACATCCAACAAAACAGTAGACTCTTGAGATGTATTGAGAGGAAATCCCAGTAATACCGTTTTCTAGAAAGACTTAGAATGGTGGGTTCTAGGAAGAACATCTTCAAGAAGAAAACAGATATTGTTACTCTGGTGGGCTACAGATAGACGAAGGCATGTGTTTTTTTTTCTTTCTTTCCTTTTTTTTTTTTTGAATTGGAGTCTTACTCTGTTCTCCAGGCTGGAGTTCAGTGGCGGGCTCAAGGCCACCTCAGTCTCATACCTGCTTTACTCAGGCGATCCTTCCGCCTCAACCTTCCAAGCTGGAACTACAGGCACACACCACCACGCCTGGCTAATTTTTTTATTTATTGTAGAGATGAGGTCTCACCATATGCCCAGGCTGGTCTTGAACCTGTGGGTTCAGGCAATCTTCTCACCTTGGCCTCCCAAAGTGCTGGGATTATAGGCATGAACCACCACACCTAGCTGGCATGTGTGTCTTATGTTCAATAATTTTAAAAAATGTAGCTGGACTTGGTGGCTCAGCCTGTAATCCCACGCCTTTGGGAGGCTGGGGTGAGTGGATTGCCTGAGCCCGCGGGTTCGAGACCCGCCTGGGCAGCGAGACCTCATCTCTACAATAAATCAAAAAATCAGCCGGGCGTGGTAGCGCATGCCTGTAATTCCGGCTACTTGGAAGACTGAGGCAGAAGGATCGCCGGAGCCCAGCAGGTCGAGGCTGCGGTGGCCGGGAGCGGCCACTGCACTCCAGTCTGGGCGACAGAGTGAGACTCCAACTCAAAAAAAAAAAAAAAAAAAAGTATATTACAGAAAGAGGAGCTTCACCTCCCCAAGGTAGGGAATGGGACCAAAGCCAGGAAACATGGCGACAGCCATAACTCAAAGAGCACACAGCCACACCACAGTCCAGTAAGGCAATGGCCAACAAAATATTTTAAAGTAATGAGAACACCACACTTAAAAGTTTAATGGAGTCTAACTTTAATCCTCCACTCCTAATTTATTTATTTATTTTTGAGTCGGAGTCTCACTCTGTCGCTCGGGATAGAGAACAGTGGCACGTTCAGGCCACTAAGCCTCAACCTGCAGGGCTCAAGCGATCCTTCTGCCTCAGCCTTCCAAGTAGCTGGAACTACAGGCATGTGTCACCACACTCAGCTTAATTTTTGATTTATTGTAGAGTCGAGGTCTCACCTAGTTGCCCAGGCTGGTCTCAAACCCGAGCTCCAGTAATCCTCTGGGCCTCGGTCTCCCAGAGTGCTGGGATTACAGCCTTTAAGTTCTGTAATTCCTTCAGGTTCAGCTTCAGTTTCTTTCTATTAAAGTAAAATTACACTGAACACTTCCTGTTGAAAACAAAACGGCAGGCCGTGCACAGTGGCTCATGCCTATAGTCCCAGCACTTTGGGAGGCAGAGGCGATAGGATTGCCTGAGCAACATGGCGAGAACTCATCTCTACAATAAATAAAAAAATTAGTTGGGCATGGTGGCGCACATCTGTAGTTTCAGCTACTTGGAAGACTGAGGCGTAAGGATCACCTGAGCTCAGCAGGTCAAGGCTGCGGTGGCAGTGAGCATGTCTCTGCACTCCAGCCTGGCCGACAAAGAGTGAGACTCTAACTCAAAAAATAAATTGCATGGCTAGGTTTAGAATTTTAGGAACAAAATTGGGACCCATCCCATAAACACACAAGCACACATAAAAGCACACTTTCAAAGCATTATGACTTTGTCTTCTATTATCCAGAGTTGTTCTTGAGGAGTCTGATACCAGTCTAAGTCCCATTCCTTTATAAGTAATTTTCTCTCTGATAAATTGTCTTTCCTTGGGGAAACACATCTATATGTTTTGTTTTCTTTCATTTTCCTGCTTTATACGTGGCAGACCCTTTCAGTCTGAAAACTGCAATTGTTATCTTCAATCCAGGAAATGTTATTTTAGTCATTTCTCCATTTTTCTATTCTTATTTTCTGAAGTTACTATCAAACAAATGTTTCTTTTGGTTCTTGGATACCTCCATGATTTTTTTTTAATATTCTATGTTCCAGAAGATTTCCTCAATTTTATCTTGCAGTTCACTAATTTAATCTCATGTAACTTTCTAAAACCATCTTATTTTTTAAATTTTCCACAAGCTTTATTTCCAACTTTCCTATCCTGTTCCCTTTTCACAATAATCTTTTCTTACTATATGAATGCAGTAGTTCCTCAGATTTCTGTGAAAATTGCTTAGGTTTCCTTTTTCTTCCACAATTAAATTTCCTTCAGGGCCTGGTGCTGTATTTTGGAAAAGCCACTGAGTTTTATCCAGCTTTTGAGACCTATGAAAAAATAATAGCTACTTGATCATGTAATTGTAAGAATTTTGCATGTTAGTTTGTTTATCGGTCTCCCTCACTGGACTGTTAGGTCTGAGAGAGCAGTAATCATATCTTTCTGATTCACCTTTGAATCCCCAGTGCCTTGCATAGCTCCTGACAGAAAAGGTGATCAAATACTTGGTACATGAGTATCTGTTCCCCCACTTGATCCTTTACTGATTCTGCAGACTCAGTTAAGGTTCATCCAAAATATTTCATTGGAAAATTAAAAGTATACATAAAAAGCTGCTTTTATGTATCTCATTTGAAATTGCCTCAAAGTTCTATTATTACAGCTATGCCTAACCTAGCCTTTATACAGGCTTGCTTACTCAACTACACCAATAAACTACACTGGCTCTTATTGTTACAAAGGTATAAGTTACACTAACTAGCTTCCTTTTAAATCTGTGGGCTATATAGCACAGGCAGAATATGTTAATGAAGAGTGAGATGGCAGCTAAACAAATTCAATGTCTATTCTACTCCACTACTGATGAATGGATAGCCTTTACCAGAGCAAACTCAATGGTGGAGGTAAACACGAGTATAGGAGTTGAGTAAACATACTACTGCCATAATCAGAAAATAAGTATTAGTGGGTGAAAAATGAGTAGACAATGAACAATCATAGTTGCACTTTTTCTCACGGATGTAATTCTTTGAAGGTGGTTTACAAACCTCTGACCATTAGTTTCCCTCTTCTGCATTTGT
This sequence comes from Carlito syrichta, assembly GCF_000164805.1. Lineage (NCBI taxonomy): Eukaryota > Metazoa > Chordata > Mammalia > Primates > Tarsiidae > Carlito > Carlito syrichta. The sequence continues at coordinate 258,883 of NW_007258421.1, forward strand.
TCCTATATGTCTTAGTTCCTCATAAAACTTTACCTTATTAAGTGCAGAACAGCTAACAAAAATCAGTACATAAATCTGTCCACTTAAGTTTTTTTAAAAATTCTTTTTTTGAGTCAGCATCTCACTCTGATGCCCAGGCTGTGTGCAGTAGCACAATCATTGCTCAGCACAGCCTTGACCTCCTGGGCTCAGGCAATGCTTCCACCTCAGCCTCCCAAATAGATGGGACTACTGGCACATGATACCACACCTGGCTAGTTTTTTAGTGTTTTGTAGAGACTAGGTCTCACTAGGTTGCCTAGACTGGTCTCAAGTTCTTGGGCTCGAATGATCCTCCTGCTTCATCTTCCCAAAGTGTTGGGATTAAGGGATCGGCCACTTTGCCCAGCCAAGTTTTCCTTTTAAACTTTTAATTTAAGGCTGGGCATGGTGGCTCATGCCTGTAATCCCAGCACTTGGAGGCTGATGTGAAAGGATTGCTTGAGCCCATGGGTACGAGACCAGCCTGGGAAACTTGGCAAGACGTCATCTCTACAATAAATCAAAAAATTAGCTGGGTGTGGTAGCGCACACCTGTAGTTCCAGCTACCTGGAAGGCTGAGGCGGAAGGATCACCGGAGCCCAGCAGGTCGAGGCTGCGGTCTGGGCAATGGAGTGAGACTCCAACTCAAAAAAAAATTTTTTTTTATTTTATTTTTTAAAGATAAGATCTTGTTATGTTGCCCAGGCTGGTCTCAAGCTTTTTTAATTTATTTTTTGAGTCGGAGTCTCACTCTGTCACCCAGGCTGGAGTCTAGTGGCAAGCTCACAGCTACCGCATCCTCAACCTGCTGAACTCAGGCGATCCTTCCACCTCAGCCTTCCAAGAAGCTGGAACTACAGGCGCGTGCCACCATGTCCAGCTTTCTTTAATTTACTGTAGAGACGAATTCTCACCAAATTGTCCAGGCTGGTCTCAAACCCCTGGACTCAGGCTGCCCTCTTCCCTCTGCCTCCCAAAGTGTTGGTATTACAGATGTGAGCCACATGCCTGGCTTGAACTCTTGATCACAAGCACTCCTTGCTGCCTCAGACTCCCTAAGTGCCAGGATTAGAGGTATGAGCCACTGCGACCAGCCTGTCCACTTAAATTTCTAGCAGACTTGCGGAGGCAAGAGGATTGCCTGCATCCAGGGGTTCGAGACCAGCCTGAGCAACATGGCAAGACTTCATCTCTACAGTAAATCAAAAAATTAGCTGGGCGTGGTGGCACATGCCCGTGGTTCCAGCTACTTGGAAGGCTGAGGCGGAAGGATCACCTGAACTCAGGTCGAGGCTGCGGTGGCTGTGAGCCTGCCACTGCACTTTAGCCTGGTCGACAGAATGAGACTCTGACTCAAAAAAATAAAATTCTAGCAGATCTACTATACCTATTAATAGATCTAAAGCATCCACTTTCTAATTCAGAAGTTGCTATAACAGAAAACTCAACTCTAAAAATAAAAAGGCGCCAGGCTCAGTGGCTCAGCCTGTAATCCCAGCACTTTGAGAGGCTGAGGTGAGTGGATTGCCTGAGTCTGTGGGTTTGAGACTAGCTTAGGCAACTTGGCGAGACCTCGTCTCTACCAATAAATAAAAAATATTAAACTGATAAGAATAAAATGAATTATCCGGGCATGGTAGCGCGAGCCTGTAATTCCGGCTACCCGGAAGGCTGAGGCGGAAGGATCACCGGAGCCCAGATCGAGGCTGCAGTGGCCGGCAGCGGCCACTGCACTCCAGTCTGGGCTACAGAGTGAAACTCCAACTCAAAAAAATAAAATAAAACAAAATAAATAAATAAGAAATAAATAAAAATTAGCCAGGCGTGGTAGCGCTTTCCTGTAGTTCCAGCTACTTGGAAGGCTGAGGCGGAAGGATCACAGGAGCCCAGCAGGTCGATGCAGGGGTGGCCGTGAACGTGCCACGGCACTCCTACCTGGGCAACTGAGTGAGACTTCAACTAAAAAATAAATAAGTAAAAATAAAAAGGTATATGAATTACATATACCTGTTCAAGCTGTGTTGTCTGTCCTAAAAGAGTGAACAATTCCTCAGATCCTGATGGTTGTGATTAAAACTCAAGTTAATTTTCATTTAGTTAGCTCTCTTGATTTTGGTTGCTAATTATTAGTCAGCTTCAAACTCCTTTTCTGAGCTTGGCAATAGCAGAGCCTCATTACTGATCCTAGTTTCCTAGCCACTGTTCAGTGCCCATACCTTAGTGAAAAGGCAGAAGTACACATTGCTTTTGTGTACATACCTCATTTGAGATTGTTAGCAAATTTATTATTGCAAATATGCCTAGCCTAACCTTTATACAGGCTTGGCCACTACTGTACAAATGCTGGAGATTCTTCACTTCTAATCACTTAAACTTTCAAGCATTATCTACAGCCAGGCATGTTGCTAGGGATAAAAATCACATACCTTCATCCACTCAACCTCCCTCACCCTTCTAAATTGAGGTATTTCTAGATGGCACAAATATAAATTTTAGGCAGCAAAGATATGGCTACATAACTAACTAAGCTTGTTTTGGGTTTTTTTTTTTTTTTTTTGAGTTGGAGTCTCACTCTGTCGCCCAGACTGGAGTGCAGTGGCCGCTCCCGGCCCCGCGGCCTCGACCTGCTGGGCTCCGGCAATCCTTCTGCCTCAGCCTTCCAGGTAGCTGGAACTACAGGCGCGCACTACCATGCCTGGCTAATTTTTTATTTATGTAGAGATGAGGTCTCGCCAATTGCCCAGGCAGGTCTCAAACCCGCGGGCTCATGCAATCCACTCACCTCAGCCTCTCAAAGGCACGGCATTACAGGCT
>NW_007258421.1:261887-263326 GCF_000164805.1 Carlito syrichta
GGCACACTCATAGCCACTGCAGCCTCGACCTGCTGGGCTCAGGCGATCCTTCCACCTCAGCCTTCCAAGTAGCTGGAACTACACACTACCATGCCCAGCTAGTTTTTGTGGTTTATTGTGCTTAAGCTTGAGGCCGGGTTCGGTGGCTAAGCCTGTAATCTCAGCACTTTGGGAGGCCAAGGCGAGAGGATTGTCTGAGCCTGTGAGTTAGAGACCCACCCGGGCAACCTGGCAAGACCTCGTCTCTACAATAAATCAAAAATTGACCAGGTGTGGTAGCGTGCCCCTATAGTTCTGGCTACTTGGAAGGCTGAGGCGGAAGGATAGCCAGAGCCCAGCAGGTTGAGGCTGCAGTGGCCAGGAGCATGCCACTGCACTCCAGTCTGTGCGACAGAGTGAGACTCCAACTCAAAAAAAAAAAAAAAGAACTAAGCTTGAATACAGCAACCACAGCTCAGTTACAAGCTGTTTAAATACTGAGGTCTTCTTCAAATCACCCTCATAGCAATCTGGAATTAAGTCTCTGCAATACTATTGTCAAATGACCAGAGATATCAGAGGGGAATACTGAAAGTAAATCTTACTTTAAACTATGTCTTTTACAATTGTTTGTAGACAAGCGGGAAACAGTGATAACTTCCAAGAGGCCCACTATTTAAAAATTCTCCTTCAATTGCATAAGTACTTCAAACTTGGTTTACAACTCCCAGCAAAGATTTTTAATTCCACATTTTGTCTGACACATAGAAAATATTTCTGTCAACCAAATGTCTAATCTCTTCCCCGGGTTAATGGAATGTTCAATACACTGAAATCTGGAAGGGTATTTCTCCCTTCATGAATACACAGTAGACATGTACATACAGACTTTAGAACAATAACAATCCCAAAGTCTTTCCCAAAATGTAAATGTGATTATAATCATATAATCCAAACTTTTTCAGGGAACGTTTTTCAAGACTAAATTCTCAAAACTATAACCAGATTATCCAAGACAAAATTTTGTGTTCCATGGATACATTTTCAGGTCATAATTTGTAAATTCAACCATTACAAACTCTGTAAGAAACCAACTTACATTTAATTTTAAAATTATACAAGTGTTTTGACATCGCCTCCCACCACCCTGGCCCATTCAGTTTTTTTAAATGACAGGAAAACACCAACCAATCACAGGTTTAATGGGTTTAATAAGTTTACCCCTTCGGTTCCTATTTGCAGCACCCAAGATTCCTTTGACATAACAGATAGACCTGGCAGTGGCCGGCAGTACATTTCCGCCCTCCCCTCCCCCCAAAGAGTTGAAAAGTTCAGTTTCTCTGAGCACTGAGTTGCAGTGGCACTTGTCCAGAATTGGTACCTCCCCATAGTTAGGGGACTTTAAATGTACCAGTGAAGAAATCTTTTCTCCTTCAAGAAGAAAAGAAAAATCACTCCTC
>NW_007258421.1:263417-274806 GCF_000164805.1 Carlito syrichta
TTTTTTTTTTTTTTTTTTTTTGCAATAGAGCAAGAGAGACCAAAACCTAACCTGAGTTACAAGAAACAAGACAGTGATAGCTATAAAAGGAGTGACCAGGAGCAACTCAGATACTCCTTTACCTCCCACATCCAATGTATGTGCTTCACAGAAAACAAAAAATAACAGATTCACAAAATACAACAGCTAGAATTACAAAATCCATTCATCCAAGGGTGGTGGAAGGCAGGAAGGAAAGGTGGAAGGGTAAATGGCACAGGGAGAAAAAAAGTATTCAAATCAGTCCAGGCACAAGGACCAGCAAATGCTAGAAAATAGCTGCAGAAAAACCTGTGGTCCTTTCAGACTCACGGTGGTGTTAAAAATCTACACACTGGTGTCAGAAAGATTCTACCTTATGGGCACCAGAGACAAAAATTCCACCTCCTCAGAGATAAGGGAATATGCAGAGGGCCCTTGGCAGAGTGGGTCCTGCCTTCCCTGGTGGGGTTGGTGAACAGGGAAAAGAGCTGCCACAGCCTCCTTCCAGTCCCACCCATCCCCTTCAGATGACAGGGGACTCAGTGGCCTGCAGCAGCCTTCAGTTTGGCAGGAGATGGATGCGGTGAAGGGAACTTCTCTGCAGAGGTTGAACTGCTCAGGGCAGACTGCAGGTAGACTGTCTTGTGGAAGAGTCTGTTGCTTAAGAAGACCACCAAGGAGAAGAGGCGCAACTGGAAGAGGCTAAAAGGCAAGAGACCTAACTTGTTAGGTTCCAGTTAATCAAAATTATTATTTCAGTTATTTGGCAGCTTATTTGACTATATTAAATGTAAAACTACACAGGAAAAGACAGCTGAAATTTGATCAAGGAATTACAGATATTAGACACATGGACTGAACAAGCAACTAAAGAATGCACTGAGCCAGGGGCAGTGGCTCACGCCTGTACTCCCAGCACTTTGGAAGGCTGAGGTGAGAGGATTGCCTGAGCCCATGGGTTTGAGACCAGCCTGGGTAACTTGGCGAGACTTCATCTACAATAAATCAAAAAGTTAGCCAGGTGTAGTGGCACATGTCTGTAGTCACAGCTACTCAGGAGGCTAAGGCAGAAGGATCACCTGAACCCAGCAGGTCAAAGCTGCAGTGACCATGAGCATGCCACTGCACTCCAGTCTGAGTGACAGTGAGACGCCAACTCAAAAAACAAATACGTAAAATAAAAAATGCACTAGGTCATGCTACTACTGCAGGTAATATAATAGAATCACAAGTTTTGAAGTACTGGGCCTCTTAGAGGAAATGAAGTTACATTTTAGATTAATCCTAATTCAAGAAGTACTATTCTATGGCTGATTTCAGGGTACAGACTTCAAGCTAAGTCTGAAGATATCATGTGCTATTTGGGGTTAAAAGAAAAGTTGGGTTTTTGTTTTTGTTTTTTTAATTGTAGAGATGAGGTCTCACCATGTTGCCCAGACTGGTTTCGAACTCCTGGGCTCAGGCAATCTTTTCACCTCTGCCTCCCAAAGTTCTGGGATTATAGGCTTGAGCCACCGCGCCTGGCCTTTGTTTTTTTTTTTGAGTTGGAGTCTCACTGTCATCCAGGCTAGAGTGCAGTGGCACGCACACGGCCACTGCAACCTTGACCTGCCGGGCTCAGGCAATCCTTCCTCTTCAGCCTTTCAAGTAGCTGGAACTACAGGCATACGCTACCATGCCCTGCTAATTTTTTGATTTATTGTAGAGACAAGGTCTCACCAAGTTGCCCATGCTGGTCTTGAACCTCTGAGCTCAGGCAATCCTCTCACCCTCACCGTCCCAAAGTGCTGAGATATGAGCCAGTGTGCCCGGCCTACAAGAGAAAATCAGTTGCCCCTAAGATACACAGTGAGTACTGCTGGATAGCAACAGCATGCAAAGACCCAAAATAGATCTGAAATGTCTAATACAAGTATCCTAACTGATTTAACCAAAACTGATCAAAGATTGATTAAGCTTTTCTTTGAAGTGATAAAACTTTGGACTACTATTGTTATATTGCTAAAAACTCCTTTTAAAATATCTTACTATCATTATCATTAGGCTCATGGACAGATCATACAGCTCACTACTTTTTTCAAATGTTGGCCATTCTTAGGCCAAGTATGGTGGCTCAACCTGTAATCCCAGCACTTTGGAAGGCTGAGGCGAGAGAACTGCCTGAGATCAGCCCGGGCAACTTGGTGAGACCTCACCTCTACAATAAATCACACACATACACAAAAAAAAACTGGCCCGACGTGGTGGCATGTGTCTGTAGTTCCAGCTACTTGGAAGGCTGAGGCGGAGCCCAGCAGGTGGAGGCTGCGGTGGCTGTGAGCATGCCACTGCACTCCAGCCTGGGCGACAAGAGTAAGTCTCCAATTCAAAAAAAAAAAAAAGTTGGCCACTCTTACAAATGTGACCCTCGAACTGTAGATGGTTACAAGTGCTTTACATTCAATGAATTATTACATTTTAAGAATATAAGGCCAGGTGTGGTGGTTCATGCCTTAATCCCAACTCTTTGAGAGGTCAACGGGGGGAGAATTGCGTGAATCTAGAAGTTCATGATCAGCCTGGGCAACATAGTGACACCTTGTCTCTACAAAAAACATAAAAATTAGCAAGGTGTGGTGGCATACACTTGTAGTCCCAGCTACTCAGAAGGCTGAGGTGGAAGGATTATCTGAGCCCAGGAGTCTGATGCGCTGAGCCATGATTGTGCCACTGCACTCCAGTATGGGCAACAACAACAAAAAAGAGTATGTACATCAGGATCAATTTTGGAAATATATACAAATTTTTTTTTTTTTAGTTGGAGTCTCACTCTGTCACCCAGACTGGAATGCAATGGCCGCTCCCAGCCACTGCAGCCTCAACCTGCTGGGCTCCAGCGATCCTTCCATCTCAGCCTTCCAAGTAGCTGGAACTACAGGCGCACACTACCACACCCAGCTAATTTTTGATTTATTGTAGAGATGAGGTCTCATCAAGTTGCCCAGGCAGGTGTCGAACCTGCGGGCTCAGGCAATCCACTCACCTTGGCCTCCCAAAGCGCTGGGCTTACAGGCTGAGCCACCCAGCCCGGCCATATATACATATTTATGTGCATATATGCACGAGGAAAGTTTGGAATATAGCGTATAAGTGGTTTTCTCTCTAGAAACTGTTTTTTAAGGTTTCTCTGCAATGTAAGAGGTAATTTTTTTTTTAAGTCTCATATAACATATAGTGTTAACAGCCCCAATTCTTTGCACAACAAAAACTTCATCACTGGCTAATACTTACTACGCTTTGCCAGGGGTCTTTGCTTCATTGGCGCTGATAATGAATAAAGGAAAGAGGATAGAGAAGAGGCAGCCACTATTTAAAAAAAAAGAAGAAAAGAAGTAATTAGTCACTCTGATAACAGCCATGATTTTGCAGAGGGTATTAGAAGCCCAAAAGTTCTTTGTCTCCAGTGTAAACATCATGGCTTGATAAAACCTTAAGGTATGAAACACATCATTCAAAAAGAGCAAAAATCAGCCTGGGCAACATAGTAAGAAGCCCTCATGTTTACCTAATAATAATAATAGTAGTAATAATACAAAAATTAGCCAGGCATGGTGGCACACACCTATAGTCCCAGCTACTTGGGAAGCTGAGGCAGAAGGATAGCTTGAGCTCAGAAGGTCGAGGCATGCCAGCCTGGGTGACAGAGTGAGACCCTGTCTCAAAATTTAAAAAAATTTTAAAAAGCAAAAGATTTTCCTAAGCACAGGGCATGTTTAACACTACTCTAGGAAGCAACATAGAAGAAAGGATATAAAATATAGGCTCAAGCAGACTGGATATTAATGCTAGCTGACACACATCTATGACTTTAACTGTCAAGGAAAAAAAAAACTACAGGTCTCTTAATTTATTTTTATGGAGGAATAATTAATTAATTAATTAATTGACCACCAGGTCTCCTGGTGGTCAAATAAGAACACAGAATGTGGCCAGGTACTGTGGCTCACACCTATTATCCCAGCACTTTGGGAGTCTCAGATGAGAGGAATGCATGAGGCTAGGGGCTCAAGACCAGCCTGAGCAACATTGTAAGACCCCATCTCTACAAAAAGTAAAAAAAGAAAAATAGTAGAACATGGTGGCACGTGCCTGTAGCCTTAACTACTTGAGAGGCTGAGGCAGGAGGATTGTTTGAGCCCAGAAGTTCAAGGTTGCAGTGAGCCATAATTGTGCCAATGCACTCCAGCATGGGAGACAAAGCAAGACCCTGCCTCTATTAAAAAAAAAAAAAAAGAAAGAAAGTAGAATATATAGAATACATAATATAGAACCAAGCAATTAAAAGGTGCTGGATACATGAATTTTTACTTTTACTAGCCTCCTTCAAATCCCTCTTGCCAAATTACCTGATAATGTATGAGGACTGCATTGCTGTGAGAAAAGCCAAGGGCAAACCAAACCCAAAGTAGTAAGGCCAATTCCTTTCTATGTTTGACAACCGCTGGTGCATTTCGATTCCTAAAACAAGGAAGCCAAGATAATTAGATATTATATTTCCTTTTAGTCAAGTAACTAAATAAATATGGTAGACAAACCATCTGAGGCTTGAGTTTTAGGCACAGATATACCATTAAGAACACAGCTGTACCTGCATAATGAACATCTGTATAACTAACCCTGAACTGTACCCCACATATTTAAAATTAAAAATTAAAAACAGCTACAGCACCTAAATTAGAACTGTACAAATCTGATATAAAGCTTCCATGCAAAGTTTTTACAATTCAATAATCACAACTGCAAAGCTGACAGGGTAAGTGAATTAAGAATTTCAGTACCAGTATCCTTTGTCAGGATTAGTCTGGAACAAATAAAATATCCAAATGCTGATGTCGATTTAATTTCTCTAATTTAAAACAACTCGTGCTCATTTATGCCACCTTATCACCCAGTCAGAGCTATATATTGCATTAAGCCTCAAAGAGATAATGTTACACTACTACATCCTCCAGCTTCAAAGTTAAGGGTTAAACCCACTAAGCAGAATTTAAATTCCCTCTCACTGGTGAGGTTGTCTCCTTCAAAGATGGTTTGCCAGGGACCTAACAATTGAATAGTTTAAAAAGTCTGGGCTGGGCATGGTGGCTTATGCCTGTAATCCCAGCACTTTGGGAGGACAAGGCAGGAGGACTGCCTGAGCCCAGGAGTTCAACACTAGCCTGGGCAATATAGCAAGACCTCATCTTTACAAAAAAATTTTAAAAATGAGTTGGGCATGGTGGCACACACCCATAGTCCCAGCTACCTGGAAGGCTAAGGCAGAAGGATTGCCTGAGCCCACGAGTTTGAGGCTGCAGTGAGCTACAATTGTGCCATTGCACTCTAGCCTGGGCAACAGAGTGTCACCCCAACTAAAAATTAAAAATTAAAAAAAGTCTGCTCAGCATTAGCTTTTCCCAACTGGGCCTCTGTGCTCTGGATTTCTTCAGGTGGACTTACCTTTATTGAACCAACGATATTCGAAGCAGTACAGTGAGTAGAGAAGGGACATATGCAGGAGACTAACCAGCTGACCAACAAGATGGATGGGAAAGAGACTCACAAACATTCCCTGAAGAACAAATATGGCAAATCTTAAAAGTTTCAGAGACCTAACACCATTCGCCCACCACTCTCCTCTCTAATCATCACTATCTGCTAGCTTCCTAGCTGCTTCTCAAGTTTCTGAATAGTAGGAGAGTAGAGAATACCCAGGGAGGCAGAGAAGAGCGGGTTAATTCATGTTTCTTATAATTTTATGATTTTAGAATTATCTTGTTTCTGTGAAAAATGATTTAAAAATCATTACCTCCCACAAAGCTTATATACCCCAGTATAAATATAACACCTGTCTTTGTGAAACTCCCTCTAGTGAAAATTTAAAAAATAAATAAATAAATTGGCCCATGTTCCCAGGCCACTTTCACCTGGATGAGGAAAAGAGCCTGCAGCAAAAGGTTGAAAAGCATGTCAGCAATTATTTTGCTGACACTAGGGAATGGGTGAGGCTTCCTTCCTGATACTTCAAATGCCAGGTCCGCTATATCCTGTAACAGAGAAATGTACCAAAACATGAATTAAATGGAATTGATTTGCATCTCCAACACTAAGACCACTGGTCTGTCACTAGAACTACCAGGAATGAAAAGCTCCCAGACATCTGGCAGTGAGATGCTAAGACAATAATTCCTTTTTACAAGAATACAAAGATCACCCACTGGCTGCTTAGCCAATAAATATTAAGGCTAAAAAATAGGTCCCTGCATGTCCACTAACTTCACAGTCTCAAACTTGCCACCTATCAACCCATCATGCTGTAGGACCCTGAATCCGTTCTACCCTGGACCTACTTGAAACCAAATGGCATTCACAACTTTGCTAAGCACAAACAAGGGGAGCACCCAAAGAGCACTGAAAATTGATGTGAGGAGGAATTCCAGCCACGACCAAACATCTCCATGTAGTGATGGATCACCTAAGAAAGAGGAAACGAGTCATCAGAAATGAAGAAATGTTCACCGAAGTGAAATTAAAAAAAAAAGCAATGAAAAAACAGAAGACCAAATATGGAATTCCCATTGTGTGTGACTAGTCTCACCCCCATCTTTCTGTTTCTTGCCAGTTTGTCACAACACGTAGGCCAAAGCGTCTAATTCATAACAGACATACCACATTCTGGCCACAGACCTGAATTCAAAGCAACCATAGATAAGGGCTGCTTATCTTGAAACAAGCCTGCTTATGCAGCAGTGACTGATGCCATAATGATTACTATTATACAATTTGCAGGAAGTCACCTGGGTTTAAATCTCAGCTCTGCCACTAATGGTTTAACCTTGGTAGCTAACTTCTTTTTATTGTTTTTAAAAATTTATTATTATTATTTTTTTGAAATCGGAGTCTTACTCTGTTGCCCAGGCTGGAGTGCAGTGGAACACTCACGGCCAACACAGCCTCAGCCTGTCAGGCTCAGGCAGTCCTTCCACTTCAGTCTTCCAAGTAGCTGGAACTACCAGCATGCACCACCATGCCTGGCTAACTTTTTTGATTTATTGTAGAGATGAGGTCTCACCAAGTTGCTCAGGATGGTCTCAAACCCATGGGCTCAGGTAATCCTCTCACCTTGGCCTCCCAAGGTGCTGGGATTATAGGCATGAGCCACCGCACCTGGCCTTTTTTTTCCTTTTAAATATATATTTCTTATTATCACAATATCACAAGAGGAGAAGAACATTTCAGGCAGAGGGAGCAGCAAGCACAAAGGTCCTGAGATGAGAGCAGTCTGAATACCAGGGGTGTTCATGGAGCATCAAGAAGCCTGTGTGGCTGAAGCCAGGTGTACATGAGGTCTGCTTGAGTAGGGCCTTGTAGGTCATTGCAAAGACTGACTTTTTTGTTTGTTTTTTGAGTCGAAGTCTCACTCTGTTGCCCAGGCTGGTGTGCAGTGGCGTGCTCACTACCATCACAGCCTTGACCTGCTGGGACTCAGGCAATCCTTCTGCTTCAGCTTTCCAATTAGCTATAACTATAGACATGCACCACCACGTCCAGCTAATTTTTTGATTTATTGTAGAGATGAAGTCTCACCATGTTGCCCAGGCTGGTCTTGAACCTGTGGGCTCAGGCAATCCTCTCACCTCAGCCTTCCAAAGTGCCGGGATTATAAGCGTGAGCCACATGCCTGGCAGTAGCTAACTTCTATTTCCTCATTCATAAAATGGATACAATAACAGTACCCATCTCAAAGAGCTGTTGAGAGGTCTGAGTTAAAAATATCTAAAGCTCCTGGTACATGGAAATATTCAGTAAACTAAGAGAGACTAGACACCTCTCATCTCTATCCCCAGCAGACAACAAAGAGCAAGGTATATACTTACCAATAATTCGGGCTGTTACTGACTGAAGCACAGGAATAAACACACGATAAAATAAGAGGAGACTGAACTGAAAAAAAGAAGCAACAAGGCACACATCAAAAGTCCCTCTTTAAAACAAGAGTTTCAAGTTTCATTGTAATGATTTTATAGATGAGAGTGCCTTTTATAAATCAAGAGGCCTGAAAAAGCACCAAAGTTGGACCTATTTCTATTTCCTAACACTTCAGCTGGGAGGTGCAAACCTGATACTGCCTATAAAACACTGAAATTTGGGGGGCAAAGAACATTTCAAATAGAATTCAGACCAAAACACAGCCATGTTCTAAATACATTGTAATACTTATTAATTAAATCTAAAGTTAACATCGAAAACATCTGTGAGGTGTTTAGATTAAGATGAGTTGAATTACACCAATTTCCAAGTCAAAGGAAATATTTAACTACCTGTTCTCCAAAGTACTCAAATTTCACTTAAGCCTACACTGGTTCTCAGTTAACTGTAGGCAACCTTATGGGTTTCAACAGTAACCAATTATAGTTGATCACTATGACCTGAAGCAGGGAGAAACTTGCTCTTGTCTAGCTGTATCAGCCCTTCCCCTCTAACCCCCATAGTTGCTCTTAGCCAAAATGTACAGTGTCAAGAGAAATTGTTACCTATAATTATGCTAAAACTTGTGAATGAGTCTTTTTTTTAAAAAAGTGTATATCCAGGGCTAACTGTAACATTTGTTTACATACAAGTGTCCTTTCTTGAATGGGAATAAAATTACCGCAGGTGCACAGAATCCTGAATTATATTTCTAAGTGTATATCAGCAAGCAAAAGTTATTTGTTTCGGTATTTCAAGAAAACGGTTGAGAATTATCAATCTAGCAACAATCTGAAGATGTTTTTAAGGTATCTGGAATTTGAGGAAAAAGAACTTACCCAGAATACTCCACCATTCCAAGCGCAACACTGGAAAATTCTACTAACAATACGTGGCTCACTGGAAAAGACCACAAGTATTCAGCTTATAAGACATATAGCTTATTTCTTTCTTTCTTTCTTTTTAATTTAAGAGACAAAGTCTGGCTCTGTCACACAGGCTGGAGTGCAATGGCACCATCATAACTCACTGCAGCCTCAAACTCTTGGGTCAAGCACTCCTCCCATCACAGCTTCCAGATAAGCTGGAATGCAGATACCTGACATCATGCCCAGCTAATTTGGTTATTTTTATTTTTTTTTATTTATTATTTTTTTTTGAGTTAGATTCTCACTCTGTCGCCCAGACTGGAGTGCAGTGGCATGCTGCTGGCCACCGCAGCCTCGACCTGCTGGGCTACGGCGATCCTTCCGCCTCAGCCATCCAAGTAGCTGGAATTACAGGTGTGCGCTACCACGCCTGGCTAATTTTTTATTTATTGTAGAGATGAGGTCTCGCCAAGTTGCCCAAGCGGGTCTTGAACCCGCAGACTCAGGCAATTCACTCACCTTGGCCTCCCAAAGCACTGGTATTACAGGCTGCCATATTATGTTTTAGCACCTAATGTTCTCCAAATGTTTCAAGGTCAGTCTACAAGAAAAGTCTAAAAATGTTTCAGGGGAACTAACTTTTAAAAAAAATTATTTTAAAATCTGAGATTGAAGAAGACTAAAAGAAAAAGTCTGCAGGTAAGGTTCTTCTATCAATAAATAAATCCACATAGGCTTCTCTATAAGTATCCATTATTCTTTCTCTTCAACATTGTGATTTTTTTTTTTTTTTTAACAAATGACATTTTTAAGCAAGGGTTATTGTTAGACCCTAGCTTAAGTCACTGTGGGAAGAAGGGATTCACCTGTAACATTATTCTGGGAAAAAAACACAAAAGCAGATAATGGGAAACACCAGGTTACTATATAGGGTCTTCCCTCTCTCGAACATTTTGACATCAGCCTGCATGCCTTACCTCTCTTGCTTCCGCTCTATACTCTGGGCTCTCCTCTGTGCCAGGACACTACTTGCCCTTCTTCGACGCTGTTCCTCTCTCTTTTGCTGGATTCGAGCATCTAACTTTGAGATGGTACAAATACCCCAGATGGAGTCTTTGATTCCCTATAGGCAAGGATATTATTTTTAAAGAAGGAAAATTATGAATTGGAGAAGACTTTCCAAAGTTATATACAGTAAAGTGAAATTAACAATGGAATTCATTGTGTTTATTTTGCTACAGGGCTTTATAAAAACCCTTCTGAATTTTTAAAATTTTAAAATAATTCCTAATTTTCAAGAGTTGCAAAAAAGGAGAACTTCCAAATACCTTTGTCCAGATTCACTAGTTTAATATTTTACCATATTGATTATTATTCATATATACATATATGTATACCTTTTTTTTTTATTTTTGAGTTGGAGTCTCACTCTCACCCAGACTAGAGCACAGTGGCATGCTCCCGGCCACTGCAGCCTCAACCTGCTGGGCTCTGGCAATTCTTCCACCTCAGCCTTCCAAGTAACTGGAACTACAGGCACGCACTACCACGCCCAGCTAATTTTTGATTTATTGTAGAGATGAGGTCTCACCAAGTTGCCTAGGCAGTCTCGAACTCGCGGGCTCAGGCAATCACTCACCTTGGCCTCCCAAAGCGCTGGGATTAGAGGCTGAGCCACCGAGCCCGGCTGTATACATTTTTTATCAATCATTTGAGCAGGTTCCTATATCATGCCCCTTTACTTTTATTTTATTTTATATTTTATTTTTTTTGAGTTGGAGTCTTACTCTGTCACCCAAACTGGAGTGCAGTGACTGCTCCCGGCCACTGAAGCCTCGACCTGCTGGGCTCCGGTGATCCTTCCGCCTCAGCCTTCTAAGTAGCTGGAGCTACAGGCGCGTGCTGCCACACCTAGCTAATTTTTTGATTTATTGTAGAGATGAGGTCTCGCCAAGTTGCCCAGACAGGTCTTGAACCCGCAGGCTCAGGCAATCCACTCACCTCAGCCTCCCAAAGCGCGAGATTATAGGCTGAGCCACCGAGCCCAGCGTCCCTTTACTTTTAATTCTTTGGTGTACGTTTCCTAACAACACTACATATGTTTTTCATAACCACAGGTAGTTATCAATTCAGGAAATTTAGTATTAATATACTTTAATATATAGTCCATATTCCAATTTCTCTATTTCAATAATGCCATTGATGGCATTTTGCCGTTCAAGATTTCAGTTCAGAATCACATATTGCATTTAGTTATCAGATCTCTTTGGTATCCTTTCGTCAGCAACCGTTGTCTTTTTTTTATTTTTATTTTTTGAGTTGAAATCTCACTCTGTCACCCAGACTGGAGTGCAGTGACCGCTCCCAGCCACCGCAGCCTCAACCTGCTGGGTCCCGGCGATCCTTCCACCTCAGCCTTCCAAGTAGCTGGAACTACAGGTGCGTGCTACCATACCCGGCTAATTTTTTGATTTATTGTAGAGATGAGGTCTGGCCAAGTTGCCCAGGTGGGT
>NW_007258421.1:274826-279150 GCF_000164805.1 Carlito syrichta
CTCAGGCAATCCACTCACCTCAGCCTCCCAAAGTGCTGGGATTACAGCCTGAGCCACCGAGCCTGGTTGAATGTCAGTTATTTTATAGAATTCTTTTTGATGAAAGTCAGTTATTTTATAGAATTCCCTCAATTTAGATTTCCTCTCAATTAGACCCAAGTTAAGAATTTTGAGTAGGAATATCACAGAAGTGATGTGTCCTTCAATGTAACACATCAAAGAGGCACAGATGATAGCTGCTTGCCCTTCCTGGTGATAATAATTTTACATACCCAGTCAAGGTATTGTTCAGCTTAACCATTGAATAGCTGTAAATTTTTCCTCTTGCAAATAATACACAATCTGTGGGGAAACACTTATGAGACAACGCAAATATCATGATTATCATGTTCTGCACACTAGATTTAGCATCCATTAACAAATCTTGCCAGAACCAATAATGAATAATATGGTTGTAAAATAGTATTTTTCCATTTCTTCTACACTTATCAATACTATAAAGCTAAGTTATCACCTTTTCCTACACTCTTTTAGTACCAATTAAATGCCTACAGTATTCTCTATGTCCTGTGCTAAATCTAGAGATACAAAGAAAAATAAAACACTAGTCTCCAGAAAGGACTAGGGCTGAACCAATGTTGGAGAAGACACATAAAGAAATGATTACTAGCCGGGCTTGGTGGCTCAGCCTGTAATCCCGTGCCTTTGGGAGGCTGAGGTGAGTGGATTGCCTGAGCCCGCGGGTTCGAGACCTGCCTGGGCAGCAAGACTTCATCTCTACAATAAATCAAAAAATTAGCCGGGCATGGTAGCACATGCCTGTAATTCCGGCTACTTGGAAGGCTGAGGTGGAAGGATCGCCGGAGTCCAGTAGGTCGAGGCTGCGGTGGCCGGGAGTAGCCACTGCACTCCTATCTGGGCGACAGAGTGAGACTCCAACTCAAAAAAAAAAAAGAAATGATTACTGTAAAATGTGGAAAAACTCTAAGATAAGAGCGCTTCACATAAGACAGAAACAACACGGTATTTTAGTTGGAGAAAAGAAGGTCCTTAAAGAGTATATGACAAGGAAAGGAGTTGTTGAGTCTATAAAGACAGTGACAGCAGCACTTGCCAGCCATGTTTGAAAAGCTCCAATAGCAGAAGGTTACTGGTACTGTTAACACCAGAACTGCCTGTCACCCAATTCAAAGAACAGCATTCACTCATGCATCCATTCACCCACCTACGTATTAAGTATCCTCAATGAGTTATACATTGGTCATATAGAAATGCTCAAGAAACTTATAGCTTAACAGGAAAAGTATACAGGTAAACAACAACAAGGAATTTATATTATAGCTTATATGTAATAAATGCCACAACAGAACTATGGCCCAAGTCAAATGGTAGCACTGGGGTGTTCAGATTGATCAGAAGGTAGGAAAAAGTATTCTGGAAGCAATTGCCAAAATGGTTTTAAGGATAGTTGCATTCTCACCTACTGTTATTAGACAAAAAAATTTTAGAAATAATGGCTGAGATACAGAGAAATGTGCAAGTTTATGTACTACCAGCCAAAAGGAGAACAAATTAGCACAGTGTTCCTCTGACCCTTTTGTAACTTTTTGTCTTAACTTTGCTCTTAACTTCTAAATCTCCCACCAATAATTTTTTAAATCAGAAAATTCCAAGTATCGAAGATAGTGAAGTTCAAATGGCTGGAGGCCAAGTATGTGCTAAGATGACAGGCTCTCCACCTCTGAAATATCCACAGTCCAGTGGAACAAATATGTAAACGACACATTGTAGAACCAAACCAAGGATGAAATTTTATAGCACAAGAATGACAAGACAAGAAGCTAAAGGTATTAAAGTAGATCATATTGCCTAGTCTTTTTGGCCCCATAAGATACTCCTTCAATTCCCCTGAATTTAGTCCTCCACAATAACTGGCCTTTCTCACATGCCTGGGAATGTAGCAATAGGAGTTATAATTGGGACATTAGACTTCAGACACTCACTAAAAGTAGTAGACTTTTGTGCTATTGGTAATTTGGGTAACTGGGTCCTAAACAAATCATCATGGGGCATTTTCCTACAGCATCCTCCTCACCTGCATCTTGTACAGTGGGCAGGGGGTGGGGGGGGAAGTAGATTCTATAATTTAAATCTAAATTAAGTAGTTTAATTAAGCAATGTTCAATTCTTAGCTTTGACAAATGTACCATAGTTATATAAGATGTTAACATTAGGGGAAGCTGGCAAAAGATATACAAGAATTCTCTATACTATCTTGCAATTTTTCAGTAAATCTAAAAATATTTCAAAATAAAAAGTTTAAAAAAAAAAGAGCTCTGGGCCAGACGCGGTGGCTCATGCTTATAATCCCAGCACTTAGGGAGGCCAAGGTGAAAGGACTACCTGAGCCCAGATTCGAGACCAGCCTGGGCAACTTGGCAAGACCTCATCTCCACAATAAATCAAGAAAAACTAGACGGGCGTGGTAGCACATGCCTATAGTTCCAGCTACTGGGAAGGCTGAAGCAGAAGGACTGCCTGAGCCCAGCCAGTCGAGTCTGTGGTGGCCGTGAGCATGCCAGTGCACTCTAGCCTGCGCAACAGAGTGAGACTCCAACTCAAAAAAAAAAAAAAAGCTCTGGTGAGGCAAGCTGACAAGGGTTCCAATACTAGAGACCTTCACCAGATAGGTCTCTCTCAAGAGTACCTGCAAGAGACAGGATAATACCTATGTCTTGAGTAGTGTGGACTAGAATGAAAACCTGTGTATTAAGGACCCGACAACGATGAGAAAAATTCCAAAAACCCCTAAAGGATTTCCTAGACAGTTCCTTCAGCAAAAGGTCATGAAATGAATTCCTAGAAATAAGATATACTCACCCTGGCAAGGTCCTGGAGAAAGGTTTTGACACTGTCAGCCATCTCTTCACCACCCAAACTATCAACTACCCAGAGGAGAGAGAAGCGCCCCCAAATCTCTCATCATGAAGGTCCTGAAAACAGATGGAGCACAATGGGGAAAACATATTTATCTTAAAGATAAGTTACTCTGGCCATTGCTTTGTTAAACTCTAGTGTGTCCACGTGGCTCTTTGAGCTACGGCTACCATATTTCTTGGCTCTGGCCCCTCCTTTACCTTGGAGGGATGAATCGCCTCTCTCTTCTCTCTCTAATTTACTTTCTAAATAAACTATACTTTCCAATCTAAAAGAAAAAAAAAGATAGTCTGGGCAGAGTGGTTCAGCCTGTAATCCCAGTACTTTGGAAGGCCGAGGTGAAAGGATTGCCTGAACTCAGGGGTTCAAGACCAGCCTGGGCAACTTGGTGAGCCCTCATCTCTATGACAAATCACAAAAAATTAGCTGGGCATGGTGGCATACGCCTGTACTTCCAGCTACTTGGAAGGCTGAGGCAGAAGGATCACCTAAGCCCAGCAGGTGGAGGCTGCAGTGGCTGTGAGCGTGCCACTGCACTACAGCCAGGGCAACAGAGTGAAACTCCAACTCAAAAAAAAAAAAAAGATAATTTACTTCATGCACCTATCTACATAACTGTCTCACACACTTGCAGGTTTAATAGAACAGCAGTAGAGTCTAGCACTCTAGCAGTATTATCACTAATACAGTAAACTAAGTGAAGCTATTCCTGTATTGTTGAAAATTAAAATCCAAATTTAGCCGGGCTCGGTGGCTCAGCCTGTAATCCCGCGCCTTTGGGAGGCTGAGGTGAGTGGATTGCCTGAGCCTGTGGGTTCGAGACCCGCCTGGGCAGCGAGACCTCATCTCTACAATAAATCAAAAAATCAGCCGGGCGTGGTAGCGCATGCCTGTAATTCCGGCTACTTGAAAGGCTGAGGCGGAAGGATCGCCGGAGCCCAGCAGGTCGAGGCTGCGGTGGTCAGGAGCGGCCACTGCACTCCAGTCTGGCCGACAGAGTGAGACTCCAACTCAAAAAAAAAAAAATCCAAATTTTTTCAAATCACTCACAACTGTTGGTAATGTGCTTTTGTACCAGTAGTCTACTTTGAGCCTTGATGTCTTTATCACTCCTGTACATTCCAAGCACTTTTGAGGATTTGGAAATGAATGGTAATTACATTTCAAAATCTTCTTAAGCAATTATTTGATTGCTTTTCATTTTTTAAATAGAGATGGGTCTTGCTATGTTAATTAGGCTAGTTTCAAACTCCTGGTCGCAAGCAATCCTCCCACCTCAGTCTCCCAAAGTGCTGGGAGTACAGGTGAGCCACTGCACCCAGCCTTTTTTTTCTTTTGAGTCGGAGTCTCACTCCATTGCCCAGACTGGAGTACAGTGGCTGCTCCC
>NW_007258421.1:279322-283035 GCF_000164805.1 Carlito syrichta
CTCACCTCAGCCTCCCAAAGGCGCGGGATTACAGGCTGAGCCACCGAGCCCAGCTGCACCCAGCCCTCTTAAGCAATTTTTATACTTGCTGGATATCCTCAAACACTTGAATGAAAATACAGGCTGAGTGCGGTGGCTCGAGGTTGTAATCCCAGTACTTTGGGAGGCTGAGGCGAGAGGATTGTCTGAGTCCAGGGATTCGAGACCAGCCTGGGCAACTTGGGGAGACCTCATCTCTACAATAAAGCAAAAAAATTAGCTGGGTGTGGTGGTGTGCACCTGTGGTTCCAGCTATTTGTAAGGCTAAGGCAGAAGGATTGCCTGAGCCCTGCAGGTCAAGGCTGCGGTGACCGTGAGCGTGTCATTGCACTCCAGCCTGGGCATCACAGTTAGACTCCTATTCAAAAAAAAAAAGAAAAGAAAATATAAAAGCAAGATCAAAGTTCTTACAAAAATTACTAATTATGGAGCCCTCCAGCACACAGGGAAGTTTAAGATAGGATATGAAATTGCCTACTATGACCTCCAAATAGAGCTATGTTTTTTAACCTTAATTATATAAATATATGTATAATTTTAATAAACATAGAATAGTCAATTTTAAACTAGGCCTCCCCAAAAGTTCACACATATAAATATTATTTAAATCCGTAAGAGTTCCCCATTTATACCTCAGGTGAATGGGAAATCTAGTTTCAAAAATTAAGAACTTGATGTTAATGTGTATAAATATTGTTGGTTTTTTTTTTTGAGTTGGAGTCTCACTCTGTCGCCCAGACTGGAGTGCAGTGGCCGCTTCCAGCCACCGCAGCCTCAACCTGCTGGGCTCCGGCGATCCTTCCGCCTCAGCCTTCCGAGTATCCGAGTAGCCGGAACTTCAGGCGCGTGCTACCACGCCCAGCTAAATTTTTTTATTGTAGAGATGAGGTCTCGCCAAGTTGCCCAGGAGGGTCTTGAACCCACGGGCTCAGTCAGTCCACTCACCTTGGCCTCCCAAAGTGCTGGGATTACAGGCTGAGCCACCGAGCCTGGCTTATAAATATTCTTAAAATACTATTCTCTCAGCCAGGCCCAGTGGTTCATGCCTGTAATCCCAGTATTTTGGGAGGCCAAAGCAGGAGGATCACTTGAGCCCAGGAGTTCAAGACGAGCCTAGGCAACACAGTGAGACCTTGTCTCTGCAAAATTAAAAAAAAAAATTAGCTGGGCATGATGGCCTGGGCAACAGAGACCCCGACAAAAATACTATTCTCTCATTTGACTTCATTAAGGCAAATTATAAGGCAAAGAGAAAATTCACTTTTGGAAATGTTTTAGAACTTGGGATTCTAAAGTTCTCAATCCCCACTAAACCAAGCTATGGTATTTTCAGTATAAGAGGTATGGCCAGGCTTGGTGGCTCAGCCTGTAATCCTAGTATTTTGGGAGGCTGAGGTCAGTGGCTTGCCTGAGCCCACAGGTTCGAGACCAGTCTGGGCAACTTGGTGAGACCTCATCTCTACAATAAATCAAAAATTAGCCGGGCGTGGTAGCGTGCCCCTGTAGTTCCGGCTGCTTGGAAGGATCACTGAAGCCCAGCAGGTTGACGCTGGGGTGCCACCGTACTACAGCCTGGGCTACAGAGTATACTCCAACTCAAAAAAGAAAATAGAGGTATGACAGCCGGACATGGTAGCTCATGCCTGTAATCCCAGCACTTTGGGAGGCCAAGGCGAGAGGATTGCCTGAGCCTACAGGTTTGAGACCAGTCTAGGCAACTTGGGGAGACCTCTTCTCTACAATAATTCAAAAAATTAGCTGGGCGTGGTAGTGTACACCTGAAGTTCCAGCTACTTGGAAGGCTGAGGTGGAAGGATTGCCTGAGCTCAGCAGGCCAAGGCTGCAGTGGCCATGAGCATGCCACTGTACTCCAGCCTGGGCAACAGAGTGAGACACCAACTTAAAAAAAAAAAAAGGCAGACAATATAATGACAGAATTTCACAGGCAGCTTGTATAAACCTCAAATTTTAAAACATGAGCACACTTTCTCTGACCTTTAACCACTTCACCAAACTGTACCTCATTGACCCAACTAGATAAATGCCACTCAGAACTGGAAGAGCAGAAAATATAGCAGTAGGAAGTTAAACTTGCACAACACCATACACATTATCTACCCCCTAGGTCAAATCTTACACAGATGGGATCACTTCAGATAGAGAAGTTTCTAGGATAGGAAACTTCTGTTCATATTCCCACTTTTCCCTCCTAAAAACAAACACCTCAGAGTTCCAATCACTATTTTCAGGGTTGCGGTGAAGATGTTCAGAGCTGAGTGAACAGTAAATGCTCAACAAAGATAAGCAAGACACTCGTTTGTAAAGGCTGTCTTGGACCCACCTTTTCAACCACCTACTTGTTCATCTATAAACTAGGGTACTAAAATTCTTTATAGATTTTTTTTTTTTTGCTGTTGTTTTTGAGTATGGAGTGCAACAATATGAAAATAAAAGCTTAAAAGTCTATATAAGCATAATCCCACTAAAGAGTGAGCCAGATTGAGGTTTAAGGAAGCCCTATCCTGGATTTCTCAAAAGACATTGACCAGGAGTCTGAAACATTATGTTTTAGTCCAGAACAACTGTGTCATTTGAACCTTGTTCAGTTAACACCTGACTTCTGCACGTACCAGGTGGTAGGGTACCTACTAACCAACATTGAGTGGCCTTTGAAGGATAAGTCACTTCAATTTTATACTTAGATTCTAACATCATTCCTACAGGAATATTTGGTGAATAACCAATATTCCTGGGCAAATAGCTGAGGCACTGAGAAAAATAACTTGCCACAATTTGAGACCACACATAGACTGAATGACAGAGGGAATCCCACAACTGAGCTGGACGGAATTAAGATGCATCTGGTTCACCTCATTTAACAGGTAGGGAAAATGAGTCTCAGAAGTTAAATGGCTTGCCCAAAGTTACTACAAGTGAATGGCAGCTACAGTAAACTCCAGAACCCCAGTTTTCGAACCCTCGGTCGGGACTTTTTACTTAAGCTTTGAGATGAAGATTTTTAACACGAGCATCCCATAGACAAATAACCTCTCTTAAACCTTGAAATACCTCCGACCATTAAATTCCTAACAGTCGTTAGAACCTATTCAGCATCTGCATCTGCACTTCTATTTCTTTTTAATTTCTTTTTTTAAATTATTTTATTTTAAAGGTGTGGGGTACAACTCAGGGTTAGGTATACAAATGCTCATTATGCAGGTATCCTTGCACTTCCATTTCTAAGCCACTAAACCCAAGCCCCGGAAAGCAGGAAGCTGTCAGAGCCCATTCCAGGTATAAGGAAGGTAAATAAACATCCTCACTTCTCACGGGGCTCCACGGACTGCCTCTGAGGTTACGGGTCCACTCGGACCCTCTCTCCCATAGCTCCTAGGTAATTTGGCTCGAAACCGGTCTCGTTCTCCAACCACAGCCGTGCACGAGGTGCAGACCACGCTCACCTCGGGTCACACGGAGACTAAAGATAGTCGCCCCGCACCTGGGGCCGAGTCTCGCCCAGGGATGCGCCCGGCGCCCCGGCCTTGTCCTGCTCCCTCCGGCTCCTTCCCGCCGGGGTCTTCTCCAGCAGCCCTAGCCCGGAACCTCACAAACCCACGCCCGGGCCCTGGCCCCGCACGCCCTCTCGGCCCCGCCGGCGAGGGCGGCTGCTCCGC
>NW_007258421.1:283055-283656 GCF_000164805.1 Carlito syrichta
GGGCCCAGCGGCCGAGGGGCGGGCCGCCACGGGAGACGGGGACTGGGAGACGTAGTCTGTTCTGGCGCCGCACGCCCCGCGCCGCGTCCGGGGACGCCGGGACTCGCAACTCCGCCTAGCGGCGCACGGGCCCCTCGCCGCGCCCGCCTTCCTTTTCCCTTCCTTACCGACCCCTCGTCTTGCTCTTTGCGGTTCTCGTTGACTCCACAGCGTCGCTCGTCTTTCCGAATTCCTGTGAAGTCTGATAACCGGAGAGCAAGGAAAATACAGGTTACTTGGTTGGAGAGTCTCTGCAAAAGTTACTAAGCAATGATGGTAAATAAGCATCCTCACCCAAAATGATTCAGAATTAGGACAAGCCCCCATTTATTTCCACTGCATTAGTGTGTACTCTGATGACAACGTGATGGTTGAGGTGAAAGCAAAATACAGAATTACCGTTTTCCTCTTTTTTTATTTTTATTTTTTGAGCTGGCGTCTCACTCTCACTCAGACTGGAGTGCAGTGGCCTCGACCTGCTGGGCTCCGGCGATCCTTCCACCTCAGCCTTCCGAGTAGCTGGAACTACAGGCGCGCGCTACCACGCCCGGCTGATTTTCGA
>NW_007258421.1:284061-289547 GCF_000164805.1 Carlito syrichta
TCACCTCAGCCTCCCAAAGGCGCGAGATTACAGGCTGAGCCACCGAGCCCGGCTTATTTTATTTTATTTTTTTTTTCCCCCCGAGTTGGAGTCTCACTCTGTCGCCCAGACTGGAGTGCAGTGGCACTCTCCCGGTCACCACAGCCTCGAACCGCTGGGCTCTGGCAGTTCTTCCACCTCAGCCTTCCAAGTAGCTGGAACTACAGGCGCGCGCTACCAGGCCCAGCAAATTTTTTTTGATTTATTGTAGAGATAAGGTCTCACCAATTTGCCCAGGTGGGTCTTGAACCCGCAGGCTCAGGCAATCCACTCACCTCAGCCTCCCAAAGCACAGGATTACAGGCTGAGCCACCGAGCCCGGCTTAATTATTATTTCAACAACTATTTAAGTGTTGTAACTGATCAAAAAATTCCAACCAGGTTTGTCTGATTCTCAATGACAAACCCTTCTTATTTACATCTACCTTCCCTTAAAGAACATCACAATGTCTCCCAGTTACAGTTAGGTTGTGTATTATTATCACTAAGGTAATGTGTCTCAAATTTATTTGTTTATTTATTTATTTATTTATTTATTTATTTATTTATTTATTTATACCTCGACCTCCCAAAGTGCTGGGATTACAGGCTGAGCCGCCAAGGTGACAGATGCACCAAAGAAACATTTACTGATGCCTTAAGCTGCTTCCTTCCAGTGAGAAAACAAAGTGAGGCAGTATGACAATAAAAACAAAACAAAATAGTCTTAGGCCAGGTTGGCCAGGCACGGTGGCTCATTGAGAGGCCGAGGCGGGAGGGTTGCCTGAGCTCAGGGGTTCAACACCACCCCGAACAAATATGGTGAGACCTCGTCTTTACAATAAACAAACAAAAAAATAAGCCAGATGTGGTAGCACGGGCCTGTAGTGCCAGCTACTTGGAAAGCTGAAGGGTGGTCGTGAGCATGCCACTGCACGCCAGCCTGGGCAACAGAGTGAGACTCAGATCCAAGGGAAAAAGAAAAAGAAAAAAAAAAAAAAGCCTCAGGGGGGAACATGGGTAGCACGGCATGCCAGATACAGGGAGGGTACAACCAGACTAGTGAGAAATGGAAGTAACCACCAAGACAGTTACAAATTAAAAGAAATATATTTGCTAAGAGAAAGGAACATTGTACAGGTACAAAAACAGCAACAATACATACTATCCGTTAGTGGGGGACAGTCCCCTAAGGTTCTTCCCAGTAGAATTTGACCCTCACTACTATTACAGTGAGATTTAGGATTCCCATTCTGCGTTTGGGTTCCTGCCATGCAAATGAGGTAGTTCTGATTGGTTGATGTTTTATCTTGATCGTAAACTGTTTATGGCCTAGCTAGTGGAAGTTTGTAGAATGGCTAGTGGATTATGGTTTTTGTTTCTTTAACTTCAACAGTTGACTGCTCTTTGTCATGGAACAGGCAGCAAATGTTTTTCAGCTGGCTATTCAGCTACAATTCTTGTAATCTCAATCTGAGATTTTCTTCCTCAAAATAATTCACCCAATTGATGCTGACCTAATTGGGCCTCATGTTCTTCCATAGGAGAGAATTTCTACTCAGAGGAAATAGTACAAGGAAATCTATATTGTATATTTAGAGCACTGTAATTTGTTCAGTGTAGCTAGAACTTAGAATGGGAGGAGAGGTGGCAAGAGATAAAATTTCTACTTATGAAGTGCATTCTATTTTCCAGGCTCTTTTTCAATAATAGAATTTAGTGGTAAGCAAGGCAGACAAGATGCCTGATAGGACTGTTGTTGTTTTTCTGGGGACCTTGGGTCACACAAAACTGTTAGCAATGTGATATAGGATAGGAACTTTTTGTCATTTGGTATCAGCTTGTCCTTCAGAAAGTCTGGAGACCAGCCTTGGGCGTGGTGGCTCATGCTTGTAATCCCAGCACTTTGGGAGGCTGAGATGAGAGGATATCCTGACTCCAGGGGTTGGAGAACCAGCCTGGACAACTTAGTGAGACCTTATCTCTACAATAAATCAAAAAATTAGCCGGCGGTGGTGGCGTGTACCTCTAGTTCCAGCTACTTGGAAGACTGAGGCAGAAGGATGGCCTCTGAGCCCAGCAGGTGGCGCCTGCAGTGGCGGTGAGCTAGCCACTGTACTCCAGCCTGAGCAACAGAGTGAGAACAGCTCAAAAAAAAAAGTCTGGAGACAGATCAGCCATGTAGACTGTCAGTCATGCCTATGTGCTTGATAGAGTGTCAATAAAAAGTCTGGACACCAATGCTCAGGTTGAAAGACGGTGGCGCACAGTGAGACTCAACACCCGTTAAGGCCAAGAGATTTAATGGGTCGAACGTGGTGGCTACAGGACCTGAGGGTCAGGCTGTAGCACTGAAGCAAGGGTGCTCCAGCCTTTATGGGGGCTTAGGGGGACCTGTCGGTCGATTATTGGGCGGCTGGCAGAGCTCCATCTAGGTTGGTGGGTTTTTCGCGGGCGTGGGAAAGGATGCGGAGGGAGAACAAAGGAAGGCACTGTTTCAATCACCATTTTAGTTTGTCAGGTGGCCGTTTCCAGGAAAGGGAGGAGATGTGGCTTTACTTGTGGCTTGGCGGTGGCCCTTCATTCCCACCTCTTTGGTTATACGGGAGAGGGGCAGCATTTGTCTGTCAGGCTACTTCCTGCTGAAAATGGGCATCGGTGGGTGAGGTGGGTGAAAGGACAAGCCACATGAGACCCCACAAGTAGGCGCCAAAAGAAAAAATTTCATTTGGGTGGAAGTCCTGGAAGGTGCCTTGTAAGTGGAAAACGGCAAGCTGGTCCGGCCACTCGTTGAGTGGACACGGGAAAGGGAGGAGCCAGCTGTCACGAAGAAGGTAGTCAAGAAACGCTGAGAATCTGAGTGGTATGTGGTAGGGGGTAAACTTTGAGGCGAGCATGTCTAAAATGAGAAGACAAGGTTAGAAGTTTGTAGTGTTGGGACAGTCAAGACCTGGATCTTTGGTGGGCGGGAGGTCATAATTCTGTAGGAGAAGCTGGTTAATGCTTTGATTAGAGATTTTTTAAAGTTGTGACTGGAGAAACTTGATGATACACGGGAGAAAGGAGCACAGACCGAAAATGAGAATGACAGGTATGACGAGAGACAAAAGCCAGGTGAGTAGGGAGTTTTGTAATAGGCTGCCAATTTGTGAAGGCTTTGCCCCTTGGAGTTGTGAGGAGAGGTGTTGTAATTTATTAATGTTTTGTTCAATGACTCCTGACTCGTTAATGTTAATAACAGCACTCTTCTTGGAGGAAAAGACAAGTGCCTCCCTTTTCGGCTGTTAGGAGATCTAGAGCCCGACGATTTTGGAGGGCTACTTGTGCTATGCTCGTTATTTGTCTTTGTAATGATTGGAAAGAATCAGAGATGGTGTTTATAGCTAGTTGGATTTTGTTTTGTAAGTGTTCCATGGCCCATAGTGTGTAGTCGAGAGCACCTCCTGATAGACCTATGGAGGTGACTGCGGAAACTTGAGACAATCCTACCATGACTGAAAGGAAGACAGCCCTCTTGCATCGGTGTTTGGGAGTTAAGAGGGCCTG
The DNA here is from genome assembly GCF_000164805.1 of Carlito syrichta. Taxonomy (NCBI): domain Eukaryota; kingdom Metazoa; phylum Chordata; class Mammalia; order Primates; family Tarsiidae; genus Carlito; species Carlito syrichta. The sequence continues at coordinate 287,626 of NW_007258421.1, forward strand.
GAGGTCGGCAGTGGAGTAAAGAGAGAGCTGTGGGATCAGCGTAACAACTATACAGGGAGAGGTGAGATTGGAAGTTTGGGAGAGGAGAGTGCCTTTGCACCATAAGAAGAGGCCGGGCAGGAGGAAGTGCCCATTTGTAGAGTTTATGGTGGTTGAACAGAGAGGGTTATTTGAATAGAGAGTGGGGACGCTGGGCGGACCAATACAGAGGTAAGAGGAGTTGGATGTCACTTCCCAAAGTGGAACGTGAGGTTTGGTGATGGCCTTTCTGGTGGAAGACAGGTTGAGGGTACTATGACTGTGGGGCGAGGCAGGAAGTGGAACGGCAGCCAGCAAAGGTTGTTGTAATGAGGCACAAAGAAAACACTGCGAAGAAGGCAGAGAAGGGAAGGATTGGTTTAAGAAGCAGAGGGTGTGGCCTATTATGGTAAGCCATGAAGGGAAATGTTGGAAGGGTTGTAAGGAGAGGTGGTCTTCTGAGGAAGGGGGAAATGGGTCTACCGCTGCCAGGAGCTGTTGTTCTTGGGTTTTTATGTGCTCCACCACTGATACCGTGACGAAAGGGGTAAAGGTGGAACGAGAGACGGATAGACGTCTGGTGGGATGGGTATACCATTCCTTTGGGTAGACAGCTACATATATGAGGTCTTTCCAGAGGTTAGCAGTCGGGTTAGGGATGTCAAAAGAGAAGTGGGAGAAGCGGCCTCTGTGCCCCGGAGTTCCTATGTAGTGGCGGACAAGGAAGCTTGCCCCCCCCCATTTTGCTCTGCTGATGGATCTGTCAGCATAGTGAATTCTGCATGACCAATAGGGATAGCCACCGTATTGATCAGGCCACCATTTATAGTAGTCCTGGGTTTGGTCTTCTAGTAAGCATTGAAAGGGGTGATTAGCGTCTTGCAAGCTTATTAAGGGCTTTAAGTTGAGGGAAATAGGTTTTGAGCAATTGTTTATGGGGCACGTTTTTGTGTCCAAGTCCTTAACTGTTTTTATCCTGCTGACTATGTAAAGTTCGCGGATGGTGAACCAATAATGGAGGACGGACAGGGTAGTGGGCTTGGTTTGAAAAATGACAGCAAGGAGGAAGGCAATGATCATGTTGGGTCTTACTGATAGTGAGCAGAGGAGGGGAGTGAGCAACCCGTGCCAAGGAGCAGCACTATGTACAGCAATGTGAAAGTAGGAGGAAAAGAAGGAGTAGGAAGAAAGGCAGTACTATTAGTAAGGGAAGAACAAAATTGTCAACCATTTGGTGGAGGGTAGTTGTTGAGTGCAGGCGGCAACCTTCGCGTCTTGTGATTATGTGGGATTTTCCTGGATGACGGGCAGGGAGGGGGAGTGAGCAACACGGGATACTCAAAGTTTGAGAGGCTGGCCTGGAGTTGTGGGGCAAGAATGGGTCAGCGGCTCTGTGGAGGAAGGGCCAGAGGGAGGCAGTTTAGTGGTTTGAGGCGAGAAGCGTGAATCCAGGGACCGAGCTGTCCTTTGGTTATGAGCAGCCTGGCTGCCGTGGGGGTGGAGAGGACTATTTGGAAGGGTCCTTGCCATTTCGGTTGTAAGCGAGTTTTGGTTTCTGGGTCTGAGAGGAAAACCCATTGTCCCGGGGTGAGAGGCTTTGGATTATGTGTTTCTGTGGAAGCGGGCAAAAGGAGATCTTGGTATTGCCAGATATTGGAATTGATGAAGGACAGGACGGGGTAGGTTATATGAAGGGGGACGTGAGGTAGAGAGGTTGGAATGCCAGGAGGAAGTGCAGGTCTGCCATATAGGACCTCGAAGAGTGAAAGCTGAGTGGGCTTTTTAGGGAGGACGTGAACGCAGAAGAGAGCTAGGGGAAGGAGGGAGACCCAGTCCTGATGGAGTTCGAGAGAGAGTTTGGTGAGGATATCTTTTAGTGTGCAGTTAGTTCGTTCAACCTTTCC
>NW_007258421.1:289567-299727 GCF_000164805.1 Carlito syrichta
AGTCCACTTGCCAGTCTGACCCAGGGAGCTCTCCCCTAGCCTGGTGAGTGGGGAATGTTCCGGGCTTTAAGGGGGTATTAGGATTTGTTCAGTGGCAAGTAGAGCATTGAGAGGAAAGGGTGTGTATGAGTTTTGTATGTTCAGGAGTATGGTGGAAGAAGTTTTAAGAAATGAAGTGAGAGCCGCTGGGTTTGGGTGGAAAATTGAGTGTAGGTAGGGAATGAGATTGGACAATTGTGGAGCTTCACCTGTATGTTCAGCTGGTGGGGAGGAGGGTGTTGACGAGTATGGCAGGAAGGGGTTTTAGAGCTGCTTGGTGAGCCACCCTGTTGGCCCACGAGTTTCCTTGGGTGATAAAAGATGAATTGACCTGGTGGGCTTTACAGTGTGAGATGCCTACAGCCCTGGGAAGCAAGGAGGCTTAAAGGAAGTCAGAAATGAGCTTAACATTTATGATGGCTGACCCTTTGGTGGTTAACAACCCCGTTCTTGCCAGATGGCTGAATGTGAAACCAAAATGTGAAAGACATATTTGGAGTCAGTGTAAAGTGATAGGGAGTGTCCTGCCGCCAGTTGGAATGCTCGAGTGACTGCTGGAGTTCTGCTTGTTGGTTAGTGGTGTTGGGCGGGAGGGGATTAGCCTTGATGACATCAGTGGCAGAGGTGATGGTGTATCCTACCACCCAAGACCCCTCATGTATATATGAGCTTCCATCTGTGAACCAAACATAGGAGGGCGCAGATAAAGGTCCTTCCTGAATGTGTACTGGACAGGGGAGTAGGGACTCGAGGACTTTGACACACTCATGTATTGGGGTGTCAACAGGAGAGGAAGGGAGTAATGTGGCTGGGTGAAGGGGTGCACAAGTTTGGAAGGAGACAGAGGAGTCTTGGACAAAGAAAACCAGAAGGGATAGGACCCTACCGGGAGGGAGTGTTTTGAGGCCCTTATAACCTAGGAGGTGATGTAGATGGTGGGGAGAAGTAACGGTGATAGGTGCTCCAAACGTGAGTTTTTGAATTCGCCCACAAGCAAGTGGGCGGCCGACAGGGCCCACAGGCATGGGGCCCATCCCTGAACTGTGTGGTCAAGCTGTTTTGAGAGGTAGGCTACAGAAGCAAATGTTTGTCCACTGAATTGGCCTAGAACTCCTAGGGCTGCGCCCTTCTTTTCGTGGACATATAAGGTGAAAGGTCGGTGAACATCGGGTAGTCATAGGGCGGGGGCCTGGAGGAGAGCCTGTTGGAGGGCGGTAAAAGGCTGTCTAACGGCTGAGAGGGAGAGTAATGGCTCCTTAGGGTCACCTTTAGCCAGGTCATAGAGTGGCTTGGTGAGAAGGGTGAAATTGGGGATCCAGGCTCGGAAGTAGCCCGCCAACCCCAGGAATGGCTGGATTTCTTCTTTTATTTTGGGTACCGGGAGAGACTGAATAACAGACTTGCGGCTGGTTGTTATGGCCTTTTGTTGGTGTGAAATGGCTACACCAAGGTAGGTGACTTGTGTTTTGGATAGCTGAGCTTTGTGGGGGGAAACTCAGTATCCCTTTTGTGCTAGAAAGTTGAGAAGCAGGACAGTGTCTGTGTGAGAGTCAGTTATAGAGAGGCTGCATAAGAGAAGGTCATCTACATACTGGAGGAGAATGCTACACCCAGAGTCATAAGAGGACAGGTCCTTGGCCAACGCCTGGCTGAAAAGGTGGGACTATCACGGAATTCCTGAGGCAGGACCGTCCAGGTTAATTGTTGGGTCCTGTGGGTGTCTGGATTTTCCCAAGTAAAGGCAAAGAGTGGCTGGGAGTTTGGATGTAGGGGGATGGTGAAGAAGGCATTTTTAAGGTCCAGAATTATGAAATGAGTGGTAGTTGGTGTATCTGAGATAGGAGAGTATATGGGTTAGGGACCACTGGATGTAGTGGTATTATGGCAGAGTTGATTATTTGTAGATCCTGCACCAGTCAATAAGTATCAGATAGCTTTTTATTGGGAGGATGGGAGTATTATAAGGGGAGTTGGTAGGAACCAGAAGACCCTGGAGGAGCAGCCAGTTAACAATGGGCTGGAGACCCTTGTGATAGGCGTGTGAGATAGGAAATTGAGGCCTGGAAGGGAAGCAAGAGGGATTTTTAAGGAGAATGAGGACTGGGGTGTGGTGATTGGTCATCACAGGAGTGGAAGTGTCCCAGACTACTGGATTAACGTTTTTGGGGAGAAATGGGGAAATTGGACAAAGGTTTCGGGAGAAGACAGCACAGGCGAGGGTCAGGAGCGGAGTCGGGGGAACTTGGTGTGAGGTGAGGCAGATAGGTGCCCCAAGCTTATACAGAAGGTCTTGTCCCAGCAAAGGGGCTGGGCAGGATGGGATAACTAAGAAAGAATGGGTGAAGGGACGGCCTTCAGAAAGGCAGGACACTGGACCCATCTTCCACGGCTTGTAGGGCACCCCTGAGACGCCCACAACCGAGACCTGAGAAAGATGTAAAGGCCCGTGGAAGGAGAGTAAAACAGAATAGGTAGCCCTCATGTCCACCAAAAGGGAGATGGACTTACCTGCTACCCATATTGTGGCCCTGGACTCAGCAAGGGTGATTGGGGTGTTCGAGTCCAGATGGCTTTAGTCATCCAGGGGGCCCAGGAGCTTTGGCGAGGGGCCCGTTGGGGGAGCCAGCCTCCCACAAAACTCTGTTGCTGGGGGATGGTTTTCCCCCAGGGGACACTCAAACTTCCAATGTCCCTTTTGTCTGCAGACTGGGCAAGGTCGAGTCAGTGGTCTGGGATTGGGCATTGTTCTGCGCAGTGGCCTTCCTGGCCTCTCCTGAAGTAGGCTCCTGAAGGTGTTTGGGTCTCCGACTATTTCCTGGGACGGGGGCTTTGAGATCCCTGTTAAGCCGGCTGCAGGGCAGCGACCAGGGCTTGGGTATGAAGGGCCACTTTCTGTTCTAGCCTCTGGGCCCGCACTACCTCGGCTTTTTTCCTCTCAGGCAGTATAAACTTTAAAGACCATATTTACCAGGTCTCGGAGTGGAGTCTGGGGCCCCTCCTCCGCCTTTTTAAGCTTTCGCCAGATGTCCGGAGTGGATTGGGTGATAAAGTGGGTAGCTAAGACTGTGGACCCCGGCAGTGAGGAAGGGTCCAAACGAGTGGCAGCAGGGAAGGAAGTGGATGGGGGAGGGGAACCCAGAACAACTGGAGCTGAGGACAAAGGAATTAGAGATGGCGGGCTGGGAGGAAGAGTCAGATATAGGAGAGGCGGGACGGGAGGTTAGGCAGGAGCAGATACCAGAGGGGTCTGAGTGGAAGAGGTTTGTTGATAGGGAGGAGGTTTATCTGCTGAGTTGAAATTAGGGACAGAGGAGGGAGGTGGCAGCATAAGCGGGACGGGGAAGGGAAGGGAATCTCTGCCCACTTTTTTGAATACTCATAGAAGTTATAGAGGTCCCGTATTATGTCAGGGTTTAGGGACCTGTAGGGGCCACTTATTTTGGTTGTCTAAACGATAGGTGGGACAATCTTGGGTACTGAAGCAGATTAGACACTTGGGTTTAAAGTCTAGAGTGAGAGAGAGAGTGGAGAGGTTGTCTAAGAGGCATTTGAGGGGAGAGTCGGCCGGCAGGGATGACGAGTTTCCCATTTTAACAGCTGGGGCTGAGCAGAGTGTCCCCTGGACAGCCGGCTGTTGGGATATGAGGAGGTTGCAATAAAGCCTGTCATCACAGAACATTATTACAGCCTATGATTCTCCTGGAGAATCGAGGAGGTTGAGGGCAACCTGGTACCAGGATTTTTAGCGAAGAGGATGCCCAAAACCGGATGGTGGGAGGGAGCAGACTCAAAATTCCTGACAGCCGAGGGAGGAGAAAACCAGTCGGGGTCCACTGTGGCCTTAAAGACCTAGGCGGGGTGTGGTCCCCCCCTCGCCTGGGGCCGAAAGACTGCCGGATGATCAACAGTCAGTTTCCTCCAGTTATCCCGGGCAAGGTTTTAGGTTCTCCAGTTAGGGGCACTTACCAATCCAAGGGCCGGTGATGGATGCAGCGCTGACGTTCAAGAAAGTAGGCAAAGGCCTTAAGGGGTGAGTCCTGCTGGTGCCGGAATGGGGTGTCACCTGAGGGCGAGAGGAACCTGATCCAAGTCACGACACCAATGAAAGACGGTGGCCCACAGTGAGACTCAACACCCGTTAAGGCCAAGAGATTTAATGGGTCGAATGCAGTGGCTACAGGACCTGAGGGTCAGGCGGTAGCACTGAAGCAAGGGTGCTCCAGCCTTTATGGGGGCTTAGGGCGACCTGTCAGTCGATTATTGATCAGCTGGCAGAGCTCCATCCAGGTTGGTGGATTTTTCATGGGCGCGGGAAAGGGTGCGGAAGGAGAACAAAGGAAGGCACCGAGGAAGGACAGAGGAAGGCACCGTTTCAATCGCCATTTTAGTTTGTCAGGTCACCATTTCCAGGAAAGGGAGGGGATGTGGCTTTACTTGTGGCTTGGTGGTGGCCCTTCACAGGTGAGCTTCCTTGATGGGCAATACTCCATTGATACGGAGAAAGTAACACTGTTCATGACGCCGTGGGGAGAGGACAACTGGAATCTCTGTGTTTGAAATTTTCCCAGACTTTCCCATGGAGCTCTTCTCTTGACTGATCTTCATCTGTATTCTTTAGCTGTAATAAACCGTAACCACGAGTGTCACAGCTTTCAATGACTTCTGTGAATCCTTCTAAGAAATAATAAAACTAGGGGCAATCTTGGGGATCCCTAAGTTTGTAATTGGTTTTAGCAGTGAGAATGGTTTTGTGGACTGTGCTCTTCAAATTTCACCTTTTACCAAAAGGCATTGTAGGAGCCAATGGAAAACTTCCTCTTTGCCCTGTGAAGGTTTGCTGAAAAAAATCAACTCGCAAAAGACAGATTCATTGGAGAGAAGACATACAAATGTATTAATGTACACACAGAGAGAGCCATGGGGTGATTAATCACCACCCAAAAGTATTGAGAAGCTTAAGAGGGGGGACTGAAAAAAACCCCAGCATCTAATTATTATTATTATTTTATTTTTTATTTTTTTGGGTTGGAGTCTCACTCTGTCTCCCAGACTGGAGGGCAGTGGTACATCTCCAGCAACCGCCGCCTCGGCCTGCTGGGCTTAGGCAATCCTTCCATCTCAGTCTTCCAAGTAACTGGAACTACAGACGTGTACCACCATGCCTAGCTAATATTTTGATTTATTGTAGAGATGAGGTCTCACCAAGTTGCCCAGGCTGGTTTTGAACCCCTGGGCTCAGGCAATCCTCTTGCCTTGGACTCCCCAAGTGCTGGGATTACAGTCTGAGCCACCGTGCCTGATCCAGAATCTAATTATTAAAAAATTGTGTATTTATTCTTACATGCTAAAACATCAAAGTACTCTCTGTTTGATGCAATACACCTCTTGAGACACTTTTTTCACTGCTAAAAAGTTTTTGGGCTGGGCTTGGTGGCTCAGCCTGTAATCCCAGCAGTTTGGGAGGCCAAAACAAGTGGATTACCTAAGACTGTGGGTTCGAGACCCACCCGGGCAACTTGGTGAGACCTTGTCTCTACAATAAATCAAAAATTAGTCAGATGTGATAGCATGCACCTGTAGTTCTGGCTACTTGGAAGGCTGAGGCAGAAGGATCACTGGAGCCCAGCAGGTTGAGGTTGCAGTGTCCGGGAGCATGCCACTACACTCCAGCCTGGGCAACAGAGTGAGACTCCAACTCAAAAAAAAAAGAGTTTTTGAACTTGACAATTTTGATGTCTTTTAGTGCTTTTGCCATTTTTGTTTCACCTCTTTCACATCAGCAAAACGTTTCCTTTTGAGGACTTTTTTCATCTAGGGAAGCCAAAAAAAAAAATCACTCAGGGTGAGTAGGGAGGGTAGGGCACCGGGGTCATGCTGTTTTTGGTCAAAAACTGCTGAACACTCAGCATGGTATGGGCAGATGCATTGTCATGATGGAAGAACCAGTCACATGTTTGCCACAACTTGGGACATTTCTTCCACAAATTTAATAATTCTTCCACAAATCATAACACAACCTTCTCAAAACTTCCAGATAAAAACTGTGACCATTTGATCTGGAGGAACAAATTCCAAGTGTGCTATAAGGGGCCCACCCTCCAAAAGATAATTTTGTGTTTTGGGGAGTCCCCCCTATATATACCATCCTAACAACGCAAGTTATGGTGACAAAACTTGGCACCATAAACTGGGCTTAGGCAATCCTTCCATCTCAGTCTTCCAAGTAACTGGAACTACAGACGTGTTTCTCTCATGGGAGAGAAAAGAAATTCTGTTGAGGGGTAATAACAGAACACTAGGAGAATGACTGGGTGAGGAACCAGGGTTAATTTGCAAATAGTTCTCTTTGGAATTTGAATGATCCTGAGAAACATACATTATCTTGTGTATGGGTCTGTTCAGGTGTGGTTATATTCTCAGTCTTACAGGGAAGAGAAGAAAAAACAATTGTCTTTTTTGATGGGTTCAGGTTTTCCACAGATAAAGTAACATCAGAGAACAGCTTCATCCCGACTTTGGGAGGGTCAGTTTCAGTGATGGGGGAGTAGAACGGGGGAAGGTCAAAGAGACTTTGTCATCTTCTTAAGTTCAGCATGTGAAAGTAGCATATTTGGGAGTACCAGTTTCTGAGCCTCAACTGCATGCACTAGAATGTTGTTAACAACACTATTCCTAACTGTCAAGTTCTGGAAACAACCAAAACATTCATCAACAGTAAATAAATTTTTTAAATTAGTGTCTTTATAGAGTAAAATAAAACATATATAAAAATGGATCAATCTCATAAATTTTAAATTAGAGAAAATAATACAGATGCAAAAGAATACTCACACTGTAGGTTTCTACTTATATAAAGGTGAAAAGCAGGCAAACACAATCTAGGTGATACCAGGCGTGATGTCTCAACCTGCAATCCCAGCACTTTGGGAGGTGAAGGCAAAAGGATTGCCTGAGCCCAGGGGTTCGAGACCACCTGGGCAAATTGATGAGACCTCATCTCTGCAATAAATCATGAAAACTAGCTAATGTGGCGGCATGAATCTGTAGTTCCAGGTACTTGGAAGGCTGAGGCTGAAGGATCGCCTAAGCCCAGCAGGTCAAGGCTGTGGTGGCCATGAGTGTGCCACTGCACTCCAGCCTGGGTGACAAAATGTGAGATTCCAACTCAAAAAAAAAAAAAAAAAAAAAAAAAAAAATATATATATATATATATATACATATATATATATATATATATATATATAATCTAGGTGATAAAAATCATATTAGTCATTATATTTGGGAAGGAGGGAGAAAAGGGACATGAGGAGGATTTGGGGTTGCTGGTACTGCTCTATTTGTTGGTCTGGGTGGGGGTTGTATGGATGGGTTTGTTACAGTCCAAGACCCTGGGAATAAGGGATTCTTAATTTCTCATGTTTGCATTGAAGTTGTTTATCTAAATGTGTCAAGGTAGCTTCTTTGATTTTTGTAACTTCCCATTACCCTTAAGAACTATCAGCATAATTAAATCTTGAGTTATGCCAAAACTGCCCAAGGGCCTTGTTAATTCAGTCTCATGGGGTGGATGAAGGAGGACTGGAAGATCTTGAGTCATGCCCTTGTTAATTTAGCCTTGGGGGTGGGCAAAGGACTTCGGAGTATAAATTTTGTGTAAGTTGTACTGTCTTTGAGCAGGTTCTTTGGTAACGATCTGACCTGTCTCCCTGTAACCTGGTTGCAGAAATAAACCCCTTTTCTTCCTGATTCTTTTTTCTTTTCTTTTCTTTTTTTTTTTTTTTGAGTCAGAGTCTTGCTCTGTCGCCCAGGCTGGAGTACAGCGGCATGCTCACGGACACTGCAGCCTCAACCTACTGGGCTCAGGTGATCCTTCCGTCTGAGCCTTCCAAGTAGCTGGAACCACAGGTAAACACCACCACATCTAGCTAATTTTTTGATTTATTGTAGAGACGAGGTCTTACCAAGTTGCCCAGGCTGACCTCAAACCCCTGGGCTCAGGCATCTCTCTTGCCTCCATCTCCCGAAGTGCTGGGATTACAGGTGGGAGCCACTGCACCCAGCTCCAGTTTCTGCCTTTTGTCTTCAACTGACCAGAAAGGAGCAACTGGACTAGTTTATCCAGGAACAGGTTTAGTTAGAGAATGTATTGAGCTGTGTAGTTATAGTTTATGCTTTTTTTCTACATGTATTGTGTGTTATACTTCAGCGCGAAAGTTTTCCCTAAGAAAACTTTAAGACCAGACATAGTGGCTTGCACCTGTAGATGCAGCTATGCGTGAGACTGAGGCTGAGGGGGGAGGATTGCTTCAGCATAGGAAATTGAGAGCAGCTTGGGCAATATATTGAGACCTGATCTCAGAAGAAAGAAAGGAAGAAGGAAGAGATGGCTTAAATTTAAAGTAGAAGAAAGAGATCAGGCATCAGGTAGATAGAACTAAAATAACCTGTTTTTAAGTTGGGAGAAAATAGAATATTTTTTATAAGGCAAAAGCACCAGCAACAAAACAAAGTGGAAGAAACCAGAAAAAGAACCTAGGGAAAGATTCTTGAAGAGATTTGAGAGAGGATTGAAAAAAAAAGTTTTGTGAAGACTTTTTTTTTTTAATTTCATAAGGCAAAATTGGGAATTTATTAGAAATGCAGATTCTAAGGATTGGCACCAGAGATCTTGATTCAGTGTATCAGGGATGGAACACAGGCATTTACATTTTAAAATGCCCTCCAAGTCTTTGTGATGCAGGTAGCTTGGACTTTGAGATAGTGCCCTGAAGCATGATAAATGTGGAAAAGACACAGTAACCTGAAATACGAGGATTTTTGTCATAGTCCTTGATTTGCCATTTCACTTTCAGAAAGACTTTGTGTTTCTTGTTTTGGTTTGGTTTGGTTTGATTTGGTTTTGATTTGCTTTATTTTGTTTTAGTGCCCAAATCTCATATACAGAGTAAAGCTCTAGGCAAGGCTATCTTATTTCTCCAAGCTTCAAATCTTTATCTGTAATAATATTGTCTGCCTCAGAGTAATATTGAGAATTAAATTAGATTGTGTATTAGGGAAACTTCATCTTCTGACCAAGATGTAGTAACAGGAACTATACTTACCTCTCATATGAATCTACTACACAAACAGACAACATACACAAAACAATAGTTTTCAAATATTGTATATCAGGTGATAGAGAACAATGATCCCTGGGAGAGGGAATCAAATGAGATGAACCCTACGATTGCCCCCATCTTACTGCGTGGAGGCTGCAGCAAAGAAGTTGGAAACCCATATAGAATCTAGCTGTCTCTTTGAATTTAAGAGATGGAGTCTGAGCCGGGCTCGGTGGCTCAGCCTATAATCCCACGCCTTTGGGAGGCTGAGGTGAGTGGATTGCCTGAGCCCGAAGGTTCGAGACCCGCCTGAGCAGCTTGGTGAGACCTCATCTCTACAATAAATCAAAAAATTAGCCGGGCGTGGTAGCGTGCACCTGTATTTCCAGCTACTCGGAAGGCTGAGGTGGAAGAATCGCCAGAGCCCAGCAGGTCGAGGCTGCAGTGGCCGGGAGTGTGCCACTGCCCTCCAGCCTGGGCAACAGAGTAAGACTCCAACTCAAAAAAAAAAAGAGAGAGATGGAGTCTGGAGGAAAAGGTAGCTAGGGTTCACAGAGGAAAGAGTACAGAGATAGGGGTAGGCACTCTAAGATCATGTCTTCAACTGAGTACATGCATATGAGAAAACTACCCTAGTTTTACAAGTGTAACTGTAATAGGTCTATTGTCCAAAGCACACAGCAAGTCAATATGCCAAGACACTGTGTTGCAGCAGAGAAAGACGTTTAACAGTCACCAAATAAGAGATGAGAGGAAATCTCACATCCATATTCTCGAGGAATTTGGGGCCAGAGTTTTAAGAGTTTTGAAGTTGGCCAAAGTATGGAAATTGTTGATTAGTCAAAGAGTACAGAGTGAAGGCATAAAACAGGGAAATGAAGAAATTATTTTCATGCTGATTCCTGTGTGGGGAGGGGTTGTCTTCAAACTGGTTGACATCAGCTGTTCTACTGGAATTCAGGATCTGAAAAACACCTTAAGCAATACTTTTTTTTTTTTTTTGAGTTGGAGTCTCACTCTGTC
>NW_007258421.1:299747-300324 GCF_000164805.1 Carlito syrichta
GGCTCAGGCAATCCACTCACCTCAGCCTCCCAAAGGCGGGATTACAGGCTGAGCCACCAAGCCCGGCTTCTTAGGCAATTCTTAAGCAAAATCATTCTGATTCCAATGTCAGAAATTATATTTGTAAAAACAATGTGACCGGCTTGGTGGCTCAACCTGTAATCCCAGCACTTTGGGAGGTCGAGGTGAGTGGATTGCCTGAGCCTGGGTTCAGGACTAGCCTGGGGACCAGCTCGGGCAACTTGGCAAGACCTCGTCTCTACAATAAATAAAAAAATATTAGCAGGGCATGGCAGCAAGTGCCTGTAGTTTCAGCTACTTGGAAGGCTGAGGCGGAAGGATCGCCAGAGCGCAGCAGGTAGATGCTGGGGTGGTGCCACTGCACTCCAGCCTGGGCGACAGAGTGAGACTCCAACTCAAACAAAACAACAAAACAACAACAAAAACGTGGATGTAAATGACCAGAATCTAGTATTATGTGATTTTCAGTTACAAGGAAGTGGGTCAAAGAACAGCCTGATTAATGCTTACTATATTTCTTTCTAGAAATCTCTTCTTTTTTTTTTTTTTTTTTGGA
>NW_007258421.1:300344-300671 GCF_000164805.1 Carlito syrichta
TGGTGATCCTTCCGCCTCAGCCTTCCAAGTAGCCGGAATTACAGGCATGCGCTACCACAGCCAGCTGATTTTTTAATTTATTGTAGAGATGAGGTTTCACTGCCCAGGCGGGTCTCGAACCCGCAGGCTCAGGCAATCCTTTCACCTCGGCCTCCCATAGGCGGGATTACCCACTGAGATCACCCCCCGGTTTCGGCTGAAAGGACTTGGAAATCATATCGTTGTTCATCAGAACGGATAATCTTTGGACATAGTACGTCATTATGAAGACACTCGATACTGGCTTGGATGTATAACGTCTCATAATAAAAGGGCTTAAAAGCCTCA
>NW_007258421.1:300691-308800 GCF_000164805.1 Carlito syrichta
CCCAGCCACCGCAGCCTTGACCTGCTGGGCTCAGGCGATCCTTCTGGCTCAGCCTTCCAAGTAGCTGAAACTACAGGCACACGCCACCATGCCCTGCTAATTTTTTGATTTATTGTAGAAATGAGGTCTCGCCAAGTTGTCCAGGCTGATCTCAAACTCAAGGGCTCAGGCAATCCTCTCACCTTGGCCTCCCAAAGTGCTGGGATTATAGGCATGAGTTACTGTGCCTGGCCCCCAGAATTCTTGTTAACCCTGTGAGGGCAGCTTCAGAAGAGTCACCCAAAAGGATGAAAGGAGAGCAGAGATACTTTGCTTTCTCACCAACTAGAGTGGAAAAACGAACAATAATGAAAGAACATGGCATAAAATATGCCTAGAAAGGCATTCTCTCAATATTGGGGAAAATGAACCCTTTAGTAAAGCCTTCTCTAGTCTTGCCTAACAAAGATGAAAAGTTATCCTCATCTTTAAAAGAACCAGTGTGTTTCCAAGTAAGTTAATTATATCCTATAAAATTAAAAAAAAAAAAAGGACCCAGGCTCGGTGGCTCAGCCTGTAATCCCAGTGCTTTGGGAGGCTGAGGTGAGTGGATTGCCTGAGCCCGCGGGTTCGAGACCCACCTGGGCAACTTGGCGAGACCTCATCTCTACAATAAGTCAAAAATTAGCCAGGTGTGGTAGCACGCGCCTGTAGTTCCAGCTACTTGGAAGGCTGAGGCGGAAGGATCGCCGGAGCCCAGCAGGTTGAGACTGCGGTGGCCGGGAGCATGCCACTGCACTCCAGTCTGGGCAACAGAGTGAGACTCCAACTCAAAAAAAATAAAAATAAAAATAAAAAAGGTCAAGAGCAAGTATATGAATACAAAATATCCAACTTCCAACAACAAAAAAATTTACAATATCTGGGATCCAACCAAAAATGACTGGGCATGGAAAGTAGCAAGAAAATATGACGTGAGAATAATCAGTCAATAGAAACAAATCCATGCATAAATAATAAAATAACTATATAAAAACATAAAAAGAAATGGGCCACCTGAAAGCCAATCCCCACCACGACACAATATGTCCATTTAACAAATATGCACATATATCCCCTGAATCTAAAATAAAAAAATTTTTTTTTAAATTTTATTTACTTGTGTTTTTTTGAGTTGGAGTCTCACTCTGTCGCCCAGACTGGAGTGCAGTGCCTGCTCCCGGCCACCGCAGCCTTGACCTGCTGGGCTCCGGCGATCCTTCCGCCTCAGCCTTCCAAGTAGCCAGAATTACAGGCATGCGCTACCACGTCCAGCTGATTTTTTGATTTATTGTAGAGATGAGGGCCTGCCAAGTTGCCCAGGCGGATCTTGAACCCGCGGCTCAGGCAATCCACTCACCTTAGCCTCCCAAAGTGCAGGCTTACAGGCTGAGCCACCGAGCCCGGTTAATAAAAAATTTTTAAAAGACATAAAAAGAGTTACTGTATTCCATATATTCTTTAAGGTAGGAAAAAACTGAGCAAGTTAAGTAGATACATGAAGATAGAAAAATGTTCAAATTGAAATTTTTAGAGATTTTTTTTTTTCCTTTTTGAGCTGGAGTCTCACTCTGTTGCCCAGACTGGAGTGTAGTGGCACACTCACAGCCACCGCAGCCTCGACCTGCTGATCTCAGGCGATGATTCTGCCTCAGCCTTCCAAGTAGGTGGAACTACAGGTGTGCACCACCACACCCGGCTTATTTTTTGATTTACTGTGAGATGAGGTCTCACCAAGTTGCCCAGGCTGATCTTGAACCCATGGTCTCAGGCAATCCTTTCACCTCAGTCTCCCAAAGTGCTGGAATTATAGGCATGAGCCACCATGCCTGGCCACTTATAGAGATTTAAACTACAATGTCTGAGAGGAGAAATACATTATATAAAATTAAGGCAGATGAGGCACTAGAAAAGTAAAGATTACTGAATCTGAAGACATAGCAGTAGAAAATATTCAGAATAAAATATATAGAGAAAAAAATCAGTAAGCCATGGAACACATTCAAGAGATCTAATATACATGCAATTGAAGTGTTTCGAGGAGAGTGTGATAGGGAGAAGACTAAACATTTTAAAGAAATAATGACTGAAAATCTTTTGAATTTCACGAAAAATATAAACTCACAGACCTAAGAAATTCAATCATAAGAAACATGAAGATGGTGAGCATGGTGGCTCAAGCCTGTAATCCCAGCACTTTGGGAGGCAGAGAAGAGTGGATTGACTGAGCCCAGGGGTTCAAGAACAGCCTGGGCAACTCGGTGAGACCTTGTCTCTACACTATATCAAAAAAATTAGCCAGGTTTGGTAACATGCACCTATAGTTCCAGCTACTTGGAAGGCTGAGGTGGAAATATCGCCTGAGCCGAGCAGGTTGACGTTGGGGTGGCTGTGAGCATGTCACTGCACTCCAACCTGGGGGACAGAGAGAGACTCTGACTCAACAAAAAAAAAAAAAAGGAAAAAGAAGAAAACTACACCAACACACATCATAATCAAACTTTTAAAAACCAGTGATATGCTGGGCTCGGAGGGTTAGCCTGTAATCTCAGTCCTTTGGGAGACCAAGACGAATGGATTGCTTGAGCAATCAAATTCAAATTTTTTTATTTTTAATTTTTGAGTAGGAGTCTCACTCTGTCGCCCAGGATGGAGTGCCGTGGCATGCTCACATGATCCTTTCACCTCAGCCTTCCAAGTAGCTGAAACTACAGGCACACACCACCATGCCCAGCTAATTTTTTTATTTATTGTAGAGACAAAGTCTCACCAAGTTGCCCAGGCTGGTCTCGAACCCCTGGACTCAAGCAATCCTCTCCTCTCTGCCTCTCAAAGTGCTGAGATTATAAGTGTGAGCCACCACACCAGGCCTGAGGTGAATTTCATATAACATTAATAAATTTAAAATTAATCATTTTACAGTGAATAATTCAGTAACATTTTGTATATTTACAATGTTATACAATCACCATTACTATCTAGTTCCAAAACATTTCTGTCACTCTAAAATAAAACCCTGTATCCATTAAACAGTTTCTCCTCATTCTCCTAGTTCCTCAACTCCCATCCTCCCTGTCCCTAGTAATCACCGATCTGTGTTCTGTCTCTATGGTTTTGGCTAATCTGTGACTTTTATGTTTGACTTTTTTTACTCAACATATTTTTGAGATTCATTTATGTTATAGAATATATTAGAATTTATTCCTTTTATGTATGAATAATATTCCATCGTATATATACACCACAACTTGTTCATTCATCAACTAATGGACATTTGGGTTGTTTCCACATTTTGGTTATTATGAATAGTGTTGCTATTTGTATACACAAAACATATTTGAGCTGGGCTCAGTAGCTCACGCCTATAATCCAAGCACTTTAGGAGGCCGAAGCAAGAGGATTGCCTGAGCCCATGGATTCGAGACCAGCCCAGGCAACTTGGCGAGACCTCATCTCTACAGTAAATCAAAAAATTAGCCAGTTGGCACATGCCTGTAGTTTCAGCTACTTGGAAGGCTGAGGCAAATGTGGTGGAGCCAATTCAAACACAGATTCATGTTACTCCAAGGTTGTACATTTCACCCTTATTCTATACTACCTCCTGAAACCGAAGAGAGAAATTTCTGGTTCACGATGGTAACTGATCTCAATTTATTTATTAAGCATCTGCCTTGGACCTGGTCCTAATGTAAGTGCTAAAGATGCTCTGGAGTCTAGTCCATGCTTTCAAGGGGTTCATACAGTGTTGCAGGAAGCATTTGTAAATAAATAATTACAACATAAAGGCACAACTTTTTTTTTTTTGGTTTTGTTTTGAGTTGGAGTCTCACTCCTTTGCCCAGGCTGGAGTGCAGTGGCACACATACTCACAGCCACCCCAGTGTTGACCTGCTGGGCTCCGACGATCCTTCCACCTCAGCCTTCCGAGTAGCCGGAACTACAGACTCGTGCTACCATGCCTGGCAATTTTTTCTTTTTTCTTTTTATTGTAGAGACAAGATCTCGCCAAGTTGCCCAGGCTGGTCTCAAACTTGCAGGCTCAGGCAGTCCACTCACCTCAGACTCCCAGAGTGCTGGGATTACAGGCTGAGTCACCGAGCCCAGCCAAAGGCACAGCTTTTTTAAAGGTAAACTTAGGGACATTAACATTTTATTTATTTATTCATTCATTCATTTTTATTGAGTTGGAGCCTTACCCTGTCACCCAGACTGGAGTGCAGTGGCATGCCCTTGGCCCCCACAGCCTTGACCTGCTGGGGTTAAACAATCCTTCCTCCTCAGCCTTCCAAGTAGGTGGAACTACAGACGCACATTACCACGCTCAGCTAGTTTTTGTGATTTATTGTAGAGACAACATCTCACCAAGTTGCCCAGGCAATCCTCTCTCACCTCCACCTCCCAATGTACTGGGATTACAGGTGTGAGTCATCGCGCCTGGCTGACATTAACATTTTTAAAAGTTCATTTGAGCCGACAGCAATTCATGAATAGAGCAGCACCAGACCACAAGAGGTTCAGTGCTCCACTTGGAGGTGGGGAATTAGAGGGAAAAACAACTTTTTTTGAGTCAAAGTCTTACTCTGTCAACCAGACTGGAGTGAAGTGGCACAATCACAGCTCACCACCGCCTTGACCTCCTAAGCTCAGGTCATCCTTTCACCTCAGCCTCCCAAGTAGCTGGGACTACATGCATGTGCCACCATGACTGGCTAATTTTTTGATTTTTAGTCAAGGCAAAGTCTCACTATGTTGCCCACACTGGTCTCAAACTCCTGGACTCAAGCAATCCTCCTGCCTTGGCATCCCAAAGTGCTGGGAATACAAGAGTGAGCTGCTATGCCCAGCCTAGATGAAAAAAAAATTTTTTTTTTTGAGTTGGAGTCTCACTCTGTCACCCTGACTGGAGTGCAGTGACCGCTCCCGGCCACCGCAGCCTTGACCTGCTGGGCTCCAGCAATCCTTCCGCCTCAGCCTTCCAAGTAGCTGGAACTACAGGTGTGCGCTACCACGCCTAGCTAGTTTATTGAAGAGATGAGGTTTCGCCAAGTTGCCCAGGCGGGTCTCGAACCCTCGGGCTCAGGCAATCCATTCACCTCAGCCTCCCAAATATGCAGGATTACAGGCTGAGCCACCGAGCCCGGATTAGATGAAAAATGTTATAATGTGCTTGGTGAAGCCTTGCAAAGAAAATATATTTGATTGATTAAAGTAGAAAGTTCCCAGCAAGAAGTTAGTTGTTTAAGTTTCATTTTATTGTCTATACTGTGCTTTGGTTTGCGTAATTAGGAACCCAAGGCATTGAAGCTATCCCTGCCTAATGGCCTCTCACCTAAATTTTTAAAAAATAAACTTGAAGTTTAAACAAGGACATCAATAAGGGAACACTCAAAGGGAAGTTCTATATGTATCCTGGCTAGAGATGTCATGGAAGGTTGTGAAGGAAATGACATTACTGTTCAGTCTTAAAGTACTAATGAGGAATGACTATTCTAGTTTAGGGTAAGAGAGAGATAGGGAGAATCCAGAACGATGCAAGCACAGAATCGATGGGAATAGGAGTAAGAGGGAGAGACTGGTAAGGTGGGCAGTGGACATCATGAAGAATGGTGTATGGCATGCTAAAGAGTTTTAAACTTTTTTCCCGATTTTTTTGGATATCAGCTACAGCTAGTTGAATTAATTGTACTTCTCCGTTCATAATACATCGTCACATTGATCTGGCCCTGTTAGTTTGTTTTTCATTTATACATTTTTCTTTCTCACCAATTCTATACTTCCTTTCTTTGTCCTTACCCACAAAATGTTCCAATATGTTTGATATATGTCATTTTATCGGACTATGTTCTTGTGAAATGTGAACTCTTTTGTAGTGTGTGTGTGTGTGTGTGTGTGTGTGTGTGTGTATTTTTGAGTCAGAGTCTCACTGGAGTGCAGTGGCATGCTCATGGCCACCACAGTCTCAACCTGCTGGGCTCAGGTGATCCTTCTGCTTCATCTTTCCAAGAAGCTGGAACTACAGGTGCACGCCACCATACGTGGCTAATTTTTTTACTTATTGTAGAGATGAGGTCTCGCCATGTTGCTCAGGTTAGTCTCAAACTCCTGAGTTCAGGTAATCCTCTCACCTAGGCCTCCCAAAGTAGTGGGATTACAGTCATGAGCCACTGCGCCCAGCCATGTATGTATTCTTTTTTTTTTTTTGAGTTGGAGTCTCACTCTGTCGCCCAGACTGGAGTGCAGTGGCCACTCCCGACCACCGCAGCCTTGACCTGCTGGGCTCTGGTGATCCTTCCGCCTCAGCCTTCCAAGTAGCCAGAATTACAGGCATGCGCTACCACGCCCTGCTGATCTTTTGATTTATTGTAGAAATGAGGTCTCGCTGCCCAGGTGGGTCTCGAACCCGTGGGCTCAGGCAATCCACTCACTTACTGCGAGGGATTACAGGCTGAGCCACCGAGCCCGGCTTGTATTTTTAATTTATATGAATGATTTACTATAGAGTTCAGTCGGTTTCTTACTTTTTTACTCAATAGTGGTTTGGAGATCTATCCAGGTTGATATGTGGACATCTAATTCATTATTTCTCATTGCTGCCTAAATAGACAGTTTTGTCTTGTCTGTTTTTCAGGCCCAGAGGACCCCTTTGGGCATAAAGTTAGATGTCTGCAGGTCCCAGAACAGGCTAAGCAAGATGCATGGGGTGAAAGAGGCTGTTACTCAGGTAGTTGCTGGCATGAGGCAGTGCAGGACATGTTGTAAGATATCAAATTCTTCAAGAGAGGCCAGAAATCAGAATTTTTACATGAAATCTGATTTTTAAATGTTGGAAAAACTGAAGCCTTCCAAAAATATTTCTGCATGCTGAATTTACCTGTTTTCTCACTTTCACATTAAAACATTTCAATCAGGGAAGGAGTAAGATTAGATTTATGTTTTAGAAATTAAGAGAAGGCTGGGCTTGGTGGCTCAGCCTGTAATCTCAGTGCTTTGGGAGGCCAAGGTGAGTGGATTGCCTGAGCCCCCGAGTTTGAGACCTGCCTGGGCAACTTGGCGAGACCTCATCTCTACAGTAAATAAAAAAAAAAAAAATTAGCCGGGCATGGTAGCGCGTGCCTGTAGTTCCAGCTACTTGGAAGGCTGACATGGAAGGATTGCCAGAGCCCAGCAGGTCAAGTCTGTGGTGACCGGAACCGTGCCACTGCATTCGAATCTGGGTGACAGAGTGAGACTCCAACTCCAAAAAAAAAAAAAAGGAAAGAAATTAAGAGAAGTGGGGGCAGGATGGCAGTAGTAGGATTCTGCCAGGGAGGGGGGTTGCACATCTTGTCAGCAAGGTTACCTGCATAATGAACATTTGTATACTTAACCCTGAATTGTACTCCACATCTTTAAAATAAAATTTTTTTAAAAAAGGAGAAATGAGCCGGGCTCGGTGGCTCAGCCTGTAATCCCACGCCTTTGGGAGGCTGAGGTGACTGGATTGCCTGCGCCCACGGGTTCGAGACCCGCCTGGGCAGCAAGACCTCATCTCTACAATAAATCAAAAAATCAGCTGGGCGTGGTAGTGCATGCCTGTAATTCCGGCTACTTGGAAGGCTGAGGCGGAAGGATCGCCAGAGCCCAGTAGGACGAGGCTGTGGTGACCAGGAGTGGCCACTGCACTCCAGTCTGGGCGACAGAGTGAGACTCCAACTCAAAAAAAAAAAAAAAAAAAGGAGAAATGAACTAACGTTAGGGAGACAGAAACCAGTTACTGAAAGAGGTTACTGAGGGACATGGTGACATGCCTTACTTATGCGGTAATACTTACTGCTGTAAGGATTCTAAATGTTGACGTACAAGAATACACGCTGGGGTTGAGACCTTTTTTGAAAAAAAAAGAAAAAGAAATTAACAGAAGGATAGAATAGAATAGAACAGAGGAGACCAGAGATGATGAATTGAGGTTTGAATGTGGTTGCATTGAAGGGCCTCTGGGTCACTTTGGTGAAGAATATTGGAAACACAGACCTGTCTTACTAAAAATGTTGTGATTTTTGTTGTTGTTGTTGTTGTTTTGAGTTGGAGTCTCACTCTGTCGCCCAGACTGGA
>NW_007258421.1:309855-312003 GCF_000164805.1 Carlito syrichta
GCAGTGGCCGCTCCCGGCCACTGCAGCCTAGACCTGCTGGGCTCCGGTGATCTTTCCACCTCAGCCTTCCAAGTAGCCAGAGCTACAGGCACAGGTTACCACGCCCGGCTCATTTTGATTTATTGTAGAGATGAGGTCTCGAGTTGCCCAGGCGGGTCCCAGGCGGGTCACGAACCTGCGGGCTCAGGCAAGAGGATGGTTTTCTTGGAGATGCAAAATAGTTCCCAATTCACTCTGGGTAAAGTCATCAGTCTACAATCCCTGCTTGCTTTGCATATCCTGGAGACCATTTGTTCTTTATCACTGTAGCCCTATAGGGCAAGGGACTAAGGTTAACTCTTTACTTCCTTCTAACCAAGATCTCTGAGTTTACCCATGGACCAGGCTGGATCTCAGAGGACAAGTGACAGTCTCTACCTAAGGCTACTCCTTGGGAAGGCAAATAGGTCCCTGAAGGAAAGTTCAGGTGGTAGATAAAGCATTTAGTTTCTTTCCTACCTTCCTTTTTGTTAAAAAATCAACTCCACAAAGAACCTTAAAACTTCAATAGCAGCACAACACGCCTTTCTGCGCCTCTGGTGAGTTAACCTTCATTTATCATCCACACACCCACATATTTAAATCTGCTCTTAAACCCCTGACTTTGTTGTTCAAATAAATCCGTGGGTCTCTTGGACTTTTCCCGGTTTTATGCCTGGCAGGAAATCTGGATGGTTAAGGCCCAGAAACAAATCCATAAAACCAGAAGTCCATCCCAACTGTATCCCTGCTTCCTTTCACTACAAAACTGCTTGATAGCCCTGGGGACCAGCTCCAGCCCACCTTGCCCCAGCTGACCCTTTCATCTGGTGACCAAGTATGGGGAAATTCCACAATATAATCTGGGGGATGGTGAAACCTGGCCAGAAAGGTGGCTCCCTAACTCCTAATACATGCTTGCAGCTTGATTTGTACTTAAAAAGAAATGACAAGTATGTTAAAATCCCATATATTCAAGCCTTTTGTGAGTTTGTTCACTGTACAGATATCCGTTCTTCTTGCCGCATTTTTGTATTGGCTCTCCAGAACCCATTGCCCATAGGCTCATCAGAGGATACCGATGCTGCTGATTTAGCTGCCCCTCCCTCAGTTTTTTTTTTGAGTCAGAGTCTCACTCTGTTGCCCCAGCTGGAGTGCAGTGGCACACTCACAGCCACCTCAGCAATGACCCACTGGGCTCCAGCTATCCTTCTGTGTCAGACTTCCAAGTAGCTGGAACTATAGACACGTACTATCATGCCTGGCTAATTTTTGATTTATTGTAGAGATGAGGTCTCTCCAAGTTGCCTAGGCTAGTCTCAAACCCATGGGCTCAGGCAATCCGCTCACCTCAGCCTCCCAAAGTGCTGAGATTACAGACTGAGCCACCAAGTCCAGTCTCAAAATTTTTTTTTTACCTCTTTCATACTCTCCTGTTCCTTCTACAACTCTGATTCCTGTTTTCCCTCTAACAACTCAAATGCTGACCCAGCTGGTTTTACATCTCCTGTCTCTCATAATCCACTTTTGCTACTCCACTCTCCATTAGTTTCCCTTCCTTC
The DNA here is from genome assembly GCF_000164805.1 of Carlito syrichta. Taxonomy (NCBI): domain Eukaryota; kingdom Metazoa; phylum Chordata; class Mammalia; order Primates; family Tarsiidae; genus Carlito; species Carlito syrichta. The sequence goes on from NW_007258421.1 coordinate 311,436, forward strand.
TCTTCCTTCTTGCCCTCCACCTTTACCTGTGGAGGAGGGGCCAGCGTCTACAGCCATGAGGCCTACCTTTGGCTTCCAGTCTCATTTTTCCTTTACCTTCGGAGGAGGGGCTGGCACCAAGGCCATGTGCCTAACCCCAGCCTCCAGTCTACTCATCCCCCTTTCCCCATTGCCTAATAACTGTTGGGAGTTGGCCATGGAGGCCCATTGAGCATTAGGGATCAGGAAGAGCCATTGACCCTGAGACCACTAGGATGCATTCGGGAGCTATTGACTCCATTTCCTCCCCCTTTCTACTTAGCACTATAACCAGAATAAGCTCCTGTAGCACAAAACATAAAAACTCTGAGACCGGGACAAACACAAGCTAACTTTATTTATTTATTTATTTATTTTTGAGTTGGAGTCTCCCTCTGTCACCCAGACTGGAGTGCAGTGGCCTGCTGGGCTCCGGCGATCCTTCCGCCTCAGCCTTCCAAGTAGCTGTAATAACAGGCATGCGCTACCAACGCCCAGCTGATTTTTTGATTTATTGTAGAGATGAGGTCTCGCTGTCCAGGCGGGTCTC
>NW_007258421.1:312023-315177 GCF_000164805.1 Carlito syrichta
TAGTATTTTTTTTTTTTTTTGAGTTGGAATCTCACTCTGTCACCCAGACTGGAGTGCAGTGGCCGCTCCGAGCCACTGCAGCCTTGACCTGCTGGACTCTGGTGATCCTTCTGCCTCAGCCTTCCAAGTAGCTGGAACTACATGCACACGCTACCATGCCCGGCTAATTTTTTGATTTTTTGTAGAGATGAGGTCTTACCAAGTTGCCCAGGCAGGTCTCGAACCAACAGGCTCAGGCAATTCACTCACCTCGGCCTCCTAAAGCACGGGATTACAGACTGAGCCACCGAGCCCAGTGAGCCTTAGTATTGGTCACAGGCTTCTGGGTCGTGATTTTAGGATTTATTGAAGTTGAGTAAGTTGTAAATTGTAGAATATAGTTTTAGAAATATAAGTTTAGGCAGCCATTTTGTTGAAAGAATGCGGCTAGGTTACTTGCAAGTAGCCCACTGTGAACACTGGACTGGGCCACATTCCGAACATTCTGGGATGGACTGCTTTAGGTTGTAAAGTAAGCATTTAAGTTTCTATAGAATCATTTAACTTGGTATTAGTATAAATTAGCATAGGATGGGCCAGGCTTAGTGGCTCAGCCTGTAATCCTGCGCCTTTGGGAGGCTGAGGTGAGTGGATTGCCTGAGCCCGCGGGTTCGAGACCCACCTGGGCAGTGAGACCTCATCTCTACAATAAATCAAAAAATCAGCCGGGCGTGGTAGCGCATGCCTGTAGTTCCAGCTACTAGGAAGCCTGAGGCGGAAGGATCGCCGGAACCCAGCGGGTCGAGGCTGCGGTGGCCAGGAGCGGCCGCCACACTCCAGTCTGGGCGACAGAGTGAGACTCCAACTCAAAAAATAAATAAATAAATAAATTAGCATAGGATGAAAAGGGTTTATAGGCAGTCATGGATTAAGGTTAACGTCTGTTATGGGATTTTCTTCCTCATACCTGAAAGCATATCTGGTGGGTGGTGGACGCCCCTCCCACACCTGGCTTTGAGTTCACATGAAAGACATGTGAGACTGACTGTGCAAAATTTTGGGATAAAAGACCCGTTGTAATTCCCAATAAATGGCTTCTGCACTAGACAGGGGTCCAGCCTCTCTCTCTCTCTCTCTTTCTCTCATTCTCACAATTGCTGACGCCGTCTCCACCTTTGGGAATCTCTGAACTCTGCAGGAGCTGGACTCTGGCAAATAACCCCCTGGTGGCAGCCGTACTAGCTACAGCAAGTCAAACCACATGTGCTGCCTCCTCTCCCCACATCACCCACGTGTGCTTGGGCAGCCCATTCAGGTCTCCACATGACTTAACCAGTCTCTCCTCAGCAAGATAGCCAGGACAAAAGGATATTAAAATTCTTGTTTATTTGTCTTTTTTTCTTCTATGATAAATCTCTGCAGTTAAATCTAAACTGGGACTATATCAACCTTCTTTCCAGGCAAGATTCAAGGGAGCATATGTTAATTAACCCTGTTAACTAACTAAAAAAGTCAATTGTCATTTTAATCTATTTTTCCAACCAAACTTGCAAGTGCTTTAGTAAAATCTTACTTCCAACTTAACCATGTGTTAAAAAATTAATGCTAGATAATACCAGGCTTTGTTATATCAGCCTCATTAAAGTTATATTTTATAAAGAAAAAGTTAAGTCATTTTTGTACCTAACTAGCACCCTCTTATGAGAGAGGTAAAGTTTTAAATGCTAAACACCTGCATGACAGGATAATGTTTGGGAACTGGCCATTTCCCACCTTGTTAACTCACTTTTATTAAGCGTAGTACTTTTCCTGCCAGACGGATAAAATACTGGGTACTCTGTGTGATCAGGATGGGAACTGATCACTCTCACCTAATTGTCCATACCTTACAATTGAGCAATTTATAAGGATTTTAAATAAATTTGCCTGTTCATAACTATAAATAAATAGAAACAGATCATTTCACATCCATGTGTTCTGTTCACTCTGAAGGGTTTTGCAGCAGACTGTTACAAAAAAACGGTCAAAAAGTTTCATACATATAACATTTTAAAAAGGAGCTTTTATTTTTTTTTCAGTCAAAACATTAAGAAAAGAAACAGTGCCAACATGGAGGGCTTCAGAACCAGAGAGTCATAAAAAGGCACCCCAATTGGCAGTTACAATTAGCAACAAAACCCCAACTGCCCATCAGAGACCTGGTAAAAACAAACCTGAAAGCTGGGCTCGGTGGCTCAACCTGTAATCTCGTGCCTTTGGGAGGCTGAGGTAAGTAGATTGCCTGAGCCCGCGGTTTCGAGACCCGCCTGGGCAGCGAGACCTCATCTCTACAATAAATCAAAAAATCAGCTGGGCATGGTGGTGCATGCCTATAGATCCAGCCACTTGGAAGGCTGGGGTGGAAGGATCACCGGAGCCCAGCAGGTCGAGGCTGCGGTGGCCGGGAGAGGCCACTGCACTCCAGTCTGGGTGACAGAGTGAGACTCCAACACAAAAAAAAAAAAAAGAAAACGTGCTATGGGAATGATGTCCATTGCTTATGGGTACAGTCTGTGGGGGCACTAAAAGCATGGTTGTCCCAAAGAGGTCTAGGCCTCCTAACTCTGCAGAGCAGAAAGCCAATGGGAAGCAGGTACACTGTCTTCTGAAGAGAGGAGAAAACAATTGGCTCACAAATGGTGGCCACCGACGGAAGTCTGAAATCTGTTAAAGTGCCTGGCATTGGCTCACCATCACCCCAACAACTCCAGGTAAATATTAGGGCACTGGAACCCAAATTAATTTCTTAATTTAACACAGGTGCCAGTTTTTTGGTCCTGACCATCCATGTTGAAATCATGTTATAGTGGGAAGACAGAGATGCAGTGACACCAAGGCTATTATAGGAAGTGGCAATTTTATTTACGCCGGCAGACTCAGTGGGCTAATGCCTCCAGGCTGAGCATCCCAGAAAGGGAGGAGAGAGGTCTTATACCTTTGTTTAGGTAAGGGAGGGGGGCTTTGGGTTGAGCGATTGCACATTTTCTTTGGAATTCACAAAGTTGTACTCAGCAAAATCAGATTTTTTTTTTTTGATTTGGAGTCTCACTCTGTCGCCCAGACTGGAGTGCAATGGCCGCTCCCGGTCACCACAGCCTCGACCTGCTGGGCTCTGGCAATCCTTCCGCCTCAGCCT
>NW_007258421.1:315197-316232 GCF_000164805.1 Carlito syrichta
GGTCTCACCAAGTTGCCCAGGCGGGTCTCAAACCCGTGAGCTCAGGCAATCCACTCACCTTGGCCTCCCAAAGTGCTGGGATTACAGGCTGAGCCACCCAGCCCAGCCTCAGATTTTCAAAGAACAAATGGTTCCCAGGAAATGCAGAGTGAGTAGGGGCTATAACTGATAAGAGAGGATTTGGGTAAGTTTGTGAATTAGTCACTCTTTTGCATTTCCATGAAAGCCATCAGTCCTTGGCTATTTGGTTTTTCTCAAACAAAACTGGTCTGGCGGGTTTTCAGAGCTTGCTGATTGATTTTCAAAAGGAATACTTTTAACTGTTATCAGTCACCTCTCTGCCACAATATAGCCTTATCTTAGTCAAAAGTTACTAAAGATTAATTCAAAATATAAAAGAAAAAAGTTGTCTAAAAGGTAAAGAGACCAGAAAGCAAAGGAAAAATGTAAAAAAGTTGTTGCTATAATGGTAATGTTTTTGGTATAAAAGAATATTGTATGGTAGTTTTGTTCTATAATAGAATGACTGGGTATTTAAAGGAAGGAAAGTATAGAACAAAAATAAAAGTTTCAAGCATGTCAAAAAATGGTATGAGTATGTCTAACATGGTATGTACTCAAAGAAGTTTTGGGGGCACCCAGTAACGACTCCACGCCGGTCTGAACTGAGAGATTTATTAAAGGGGCAGTTACACGAAGGGACTGTAACCGAGGAAGGACAAGAGAGAGAGAGAAAAAGAGAGACCGAGAGAGAAAGAGAGTAAGAGAGTGGTGGGGACAGAGAGAGAAAGCAAGGGAGGGAGAGAGGGTGAGAGAGTGTGAGTAAAAGCAAGAGAGGAGAGAACGAGTGAGAGAGGGGGAGAGAAGGTGAGAGAGAGTGAAAGAGGAAGAGTAAGAGAGGTAGAGAGAGAGAGAGTGGTGGGGACAGAGAAAAAAAGCAAGAGAGAGAGAGAGAGAAAGAGAAAAGGAGAGAGAGAGTGACGGGGACAGAGAGAGGGAATAAGAGAGAGAGAGAGAGCTATGCAGGGAGAAGGG
>NW_007258421.1:316252-317583 GCF_000164805.1 Carlito syrichta
GGCAGCATTTCTATAGGAAGAAGTTGTTAGAGCACAGGTTCAAGTTTCGCACTGGCGGGAAAAACCGCTTAGGGCCTTTGTTGTCTTTGGGAGGCAGAGCCATCTTGGGGACGTCCTTCTGACTGTTGTCTGCACCTTTCATGTACAATCTCCAAAAGAATTTTCTACTTTAAACAACAGAGAGGGGAAGAGACAAAATTCAGTTAGTCCTCCTGCTGCTTTTGTTACAAAAAAACGAGGTTTTTTACTTATCAAAATCTGTATACTATCACTTACTAAATAAATAACTTACAATCTTGTAATCTTGTGTTATAATACCATGCTTTTAAAAAATTTTAATGCTTAAACTTTAGGTTCTTAATTTAGTCTCTCGAGGGCAAGAAAAAAAAGCCTCAGGATCCACACCTGCCCCACACTCTTCTCTTTGGCTGCCTGCAGGCCAAGCATGGGAATTGCTAGTCCAACATAAACTGGAGGGCAAAATGGCCTGGGCTTCACCCTCTAACATATCAATCATTGTAAAGGTATATCAGGCCGGGTTCGGTGGCTCAGCCTGTAATCCCAGCACTTTGGGAGGCCAAGGTGAGAGAATTGCCTGAGCCCAAGGGTTCGAGACCCACCCGGGCAACTTGGCGAGACCTTGTCTCTATAAGAAATCAAAAATTAGCCGACGTGGTAGCTCACTCCTGTAGTTCCAGCTACTTGGAAGACTGAGGCAGAAAGACTACAGGAGCCCGGAGGGTCGAGGCGTGCCACTGCCCTCCAGCCTGGCTAATAGAGTGAGACTCCAACTCAAAAAAAAAAGGCATATCAGACCTATTATAAAAAGAAAACAAAAAAACCTGCTCTCTCCTGCCAATGTTCACCTGTTTTTTGTTTTTTTTGTTTTTTTTTGAGTTGGGAGTCTCACTCTGTCGCCCAGACTGGAGTGCAGTGGCCGCTCCCGGCCACCGCAGCCTTGACCTGCTGGCTCCGGCAATCCTTCCGCCTCAGCCTTCCAAGTAGCCGGAACTACAGACATGCGCTACCATGCCCGGCTGATTTTTTTATTTATTGTAGAGATGAGGTCTCGCTGCCCAGGCGGGTCTCGAACCCGCGGGCTCAGGCAATCCACTCACCTCAGCCTCCCAAAGGCGCGGGATTACAGGCTGAGCCACCGAGCCCGGCCCAGATAGAAGTTTTAAGGAGGAAATGGGTGTTGAAGGATAGAGGAAACATTGGGGTCGGCAGAATTGAATGGAGATACATATGCTCACACAGAGTATATATCCTTTATTCTCTGAGAAGTATGTTCAGCCGAAGGTAGGACATATTAGATTGCATGATATATA
>NW_007258421.1:317603-323418 GCF_000164805.1 Carlito syrichta
GAGGTGAGTGGATTGCCTGAGCCCTCAGGTTCAAGACCCGCCTGGGCAACTTGGCGAGACCTCATCTCTACAATAAATAAAAAATTAACCCGGTGTGATAGTGTGCGCCTGTAGTTCCAGCTACTTGGAAGGTTGAGGCGGAAAGATAGCCGGAGCCCAGCTGGTCGAGGCTGAGGTGGCCAGGAGTGGCCACTGCACTCCAGTCTGGATGACAGAGTAAGACTCCAACTCAAAAAAAAAATTAAAATAAATAAATAAATTCTCCTGCTCATTATTATTTCCTACAATTTAAGCTACAACCTAATTACATGTCTCTAATGTTTTCTTCAAACTATTGTCAAAATAGTTATATTTCCTTGTTAAAGTCATTACTAACAAAAACTCCTCCCAATTCCAACCTTTTACATACACCCAGGGTCAGTGCACTTTCTCAGCAGGAATGAGATGTAAGAGAGCTATAACCCCACTCACTTCTCCCCATTCCTTCACTGCTTGCATTTCCTGCTGACATCTGCTTTCTCAAGGTTACATGACCACCAGCACCAGCCTGCTTCCTCAAGGCTATATCTAGGGAGTACATGACCACCAGCACCTGCTTCCTCAGGACTCTGTGTGCTATGTGACCACCAGACAGACCCCAGCTAGGGGGAATGAAAGGGACATGTCAAAAGAACAAGCTGCTTGTTCTTCTTTAGGGTCAGCCTTTCTTTCCTTTCCCTCTAATAAATTTTCTTTAGCCACTTGGCTCATTCTCTCTTTGCTCCTCACTTGCCTTACAGGAACCACAGGCGCATGTCACCATATCTGGCTAATTTTTTGACTTATTATAGAGACAAGGTCTCCATTTGCCCAGGCTGGTCTCCAACTCCTGGCCTCAGGTAATCTTCTTGCCTCAATCTCTCAGTCAACCTCCCAAAATCCTGGGATTACAGGCATAAGCCACTGTGCCCAACTTTAGAACAATTGCATTTCTTTTCTTTTTTTTTTAAGTTGGAGTCTCACTCTGTTGCCCAGACTGGAGTTCAGTGGCCGCTCCCGACCTTCTCGGCTCCAGCAATCCTTCCGCCTCAGCCTTCCAAGTAACTGGTACTACAGGCGCACGCTACCACGCCCAGCTAATTTTTTTTTTTACTTATTGTAGAGATGAGGTCTTGCCAAGTTGCCCAAGCAGGTCTCGAACCTGCGGGCTCAGGCAATCCACTCACCTTGGCCTCCCAAAATGCTGGGATTACAGGCTGAGCCACTGAGCCTGGCCGGCATTTGTTTTGCAAAGAAATTTCCTCAATCTCATAAGGAAATTTCAGAGTCCCTCCCTGTGCTTGAGGCTGGAGAAACAAGAAAAGGTGAGAAGGTCTTTGGTTCTGAGGCACCTTCTAAGGTCTTCTCATTTCTTTTAATTCAAAAGTGCTCAGCATACCAAAGCACTTTAGGGTTTGGTTTTCTGAGCCCCAACACAAGAGTCTGAAGTTGGTAGAAACAGCAAGTCAAGGATTTTGAAAAGAGAAATGTAAAAAGGATTTTTAGAAAATAACTTCATTCTGTAATCCCAGCACTTTGGGAGACCAGCCTGGGCAACTTGACGAGACCTCATCTCTACAATAAATCAAAAAAATTAGCCAGGTGTGGTAGCATGCAGTAGTTCCAGCTACTTGGGAGGCTGAGGCAGAAGGATCACCGGAGCCCAGCAGGTTGAGGCGGCAGTGGCCATGAGCATGCCACTGCACTCCAGCCTGGGCGACAGAGTGAGACTCCAACTCAAAAAAAAAAAAAGAGAAGATAGCCGGCTTGGTCTTGGGAGCTTTGACACCAGGCATTGACTTCTCCTCTTTAGCTATGAAAGTTTTAGATAGTATATTATTCCCGTGGAAGACTATCAGGTTGACATGGAAAAGGCCAGAATAGTGTGGCCACATTCCTCAATGATCGATAGAAGATGTTTTCAACTCAAAAAAAAAAAAAAAAAAAAATAGTAAAGAAAAGAAATTTATTGAGATGTAATTCACACACCACATGATTCACGCATTTAGAGTATACAACTCAGTGGTTAAGTATATTTGCAGAGTTGTGCAACCACTACTACAATAAATTTTAGAATACTTTCATCACTCAAAAAGGATCCTATCCATTTGCAGTCATCCCCCCTTTAATCCAAATCCTTCTCACCACCACTACCACTAGTCACTATAGATTTGTCTACTCCACTTGCCTATTCTAGTTCATATAAGTGGAATCATATAATATATGGTCATTTGGACTGGCTTATTTTTTTTTTTTGAGTTGGAGTCTCTATCACTCAGGCTGCAGTGCAGTGGCATCAGGGCTCAGGTGATCCTTCCATCTCAGCTTTCTTTTTTTTTTTTGAGTTGAAGTCTCACTCTGTCGCCCAGACTGGAGTGCAGTGGCCGCTCCCAGCCACCGCAGCCTCTACCTGCTGGGCTCCGGCGATCCTTCCACCTGAGCCTTCCGAGTAGCCGGAATTACAGGCATGCGCTACCACGCCTGGCTGATTTTCTGATTTATTGTAGAGATGAGGTCTCGCTGCCCAGGCGGGTCTCGAACCCGTGGGCTCAGGCAATTCACTCACCTCAGCCTCCCAAAGGCGTGGGATTACAGGCTGAGCCACCGAGCCCGGCTGCATCTCAGCTTTCTAAGTAGCTGGAACTACAGGCATGCACCACCACGCCTGGCTACTTTTTTGATTTATTGTAGAGACAAGGTCTTACGAAGTTGCTCATGCTGGTCTTGAACTTGTGGGCTCAGGCAATCCTCTCACCTTGGGCTGCCAAAGTGCTGGAATTATAGGCATGATCCACTGCACCCAGCCTCGGACTGGCTTTTTACACTTGGCATAATATTTTCAAGGTCCATCCATGTTATAACATGTATTAGCACTTTGTTCTTTTTTATTGCCAAATAATATGAATCAAAGAGTCATAATGTGCAGATTGTCTGTTGATACTTTCTGTTAAAGAGTCAGAGGGTCAGCGGGGCATGATGACTCAAGCCTGTAATTCCAGCACTATGGGAGACTGAAGCGAGAGGATTTCCTGAGCTCAGGGGTTCGAGATCAGCTTGGGTAACTTGGTGAGACGTCGTCTCCAAAATAAATTTTAAAAAATTAGACAGGCGTGGTAGCGCATGCCTGTAGTTCCAGCTACTTGGAAGACTGAGGTGGGAAGATTACCTGAGCCCAGTAGGTTGAGGCTGCGGTGTCCATGAGCATGCCACTGCACTCCAGTCTGGGTGACAGAGTGAGACTCCGACTCCAAAAAAAAAAAAAAAGTCAGTGGGTCTTTTGAGAAATTCCTATAATGCAAAATCAGACTATTTGCTTGGGCAGTACAATCAGGAAAAGTAAAGTAATGCTAGTAAAGACAGTTACATAGCAAAATTTTTTTATTGTAGACAATATAGTAGGGTTGTAGTTCTCAATGCTCAAACTCAGTGTGGGACAGAGTATTTCTGTTCTCTGTACTTACCCATATGGGAATTATGCAAATAGATATTTTAAATGGTGCCTGAGTCATATAAGTTACTCAGTAAATGTAAGCTCTTATTACTATCCATAACTGACATTTGAAAGCCAAATTTCTGCTGATGTGATTACCAGAGACAGTTGAAAAATAAAATAAGCCTATGTCAAAATCTTTAGTAAAATAAATGTTTTCCCTTTCAATTTAACTGAGAAGGTTTGCAGTGCACTAGAAAAAAACCTAGGTCTAGAAGTGCTCCTGTTTCTTTTGCCAGAAACAGAAAGATAACAAGGGTAAAGAATGTTAAACAAAAACTGTAGGAGGTATTGTTTTGGACTAATCTCCTTCACTAGGCGCCAGTAGATCACACTAAAAATCAAAATGGATTCATCTATGCACATTAAACTGAAACCAAGTTGTTATCCGATCTTCTGAGAAATTAGGAGAAAAAGATAACAGTCCTATTTCCCAAACAGACCAGTTTCAATATTCAATATGCATGATAACGAAGTTCCCCCTCTTTTAATTTTTACTACGAAGAGAAAAGTGAAGTAACCTAATGCTAACCCATTAATTCCCTTCTATTGTTCTGTCTCCCTGTACCTGCCTTACTAAGAAAGTCATTATGACATGACCAATCCATTTTTTGTTCTTTGGTTTTGCTTTCTTCAGTCTCTTTTCTTTCTGTAAAACCAATCTCTTCTGCTAAGCTCATTGATACACTTATTCTATTTGTAGAATGAAGTGGTGACCAATGCTAATTGCAATAAAGCCAATTGAGATCTTTAAAATAAATTTGTTGTAATGTTTTCTTTTGACAAGAATAATTTCCAAAGGTAAAACAGAACTATCATACAGATAGTAAGGGCTCCTGAAATTATCTAGGAGGCCACTGTCATCTCATTATATAATATTTATTATGGTATGCATTATTGTATAATACATATCATATATTCTTTATATAAATTTACATCTGATGGAAAGGAGCTTGTTATAAATAATAACAGATTTTCTTATCATTTAGGAAATTCCAAGGGTTTTAGGAGCTCTATGCCAGGAATTGGAGACAGAGATCAAATATATATATTTTCTATGATACTACAGGTATATTCTAAACAATGAAAAGTTTCCACTGGAGAAACCCAGAACAAAATCTCTTTTGCTTATGAAAGGATGAACCACCAAAATGGAGTACCTTTAGCCAAAGAGCAGCCACTTTAGGTTTTTCATGCTTGTTTAGCATTTTAACTTGACCTCTCATAATTAACAAGGGCCAGAACCAGTTTACCAGCGGTAGTCATTGATGATTGTCTTACAATCCCCCAAGCATGTTTTGTACTAAATACTTTTTTTTTTTTTGAGTTGGAGTCTCACTCCGTCACCCAGACTAGAGTGCAGTGGCCGCTCCCAGCCACCACAGCCTCGACCTGCAGGGCTCTGGCGATCATTCCGCCTCAGCCTTCCGAGTAGCTGGAACTACAGGTGTGCGCTACCACACCCGGCTCATTTTTGATTTATTGTAGAAATGAGGTCTCGCCAAGTTGCCCAGGCGGGTCTCGAACCCATGGGCTCAGGCAATCCACTCACTTCAGTCTCTCAAAGGCGCGGGATTACAGGCTGAGCCACCGAGCCCGGCTTGTACTAAATACTTTTTTTTTTTTTGAGTCAGAGTCTCACTCTATCACCCAGGCTGGAGGGCAGTGGCATGCTCACGGCCACCACAGCCTCGACCTACTGGGCTCTGGTGATCCTTCCGCCTCAGCCTTCCAAGTAGCTGGAACTACAGGCGTGTGCTACCACACCCGGCTAATTTTTGATTTATTGTAGAGATGAGGTCTCACCAAGTTGCCCAGGCGGATCTTGAACCCGTGAGCTCAGGCAATCCACTCACCTCAGCCTCCCAAAGGTGTGGGATTACAGGCTGAGCCACCGAGCCCAGCTTAGTTTTTTTATTTATTGTAGAGATGAGGTCTCACCAAGTTGCCTAGGCGGGTTTTGAACCCACAGGCTAGGCGATCTCTTGCCTTGGCCTCCCAAAGTGCTGGGATTACAGGCTTGAGACACTGTGCCCAGCCCTAACTAAATACTTTTATCCAAAGCATTTGTCTTCCTGCCATAAAGAGCCAAACTGACCTAATCTACTGTGATCAGCCCTTTGAGACACAAACTACCACCCCATCACCATGGCAACAATTCCTGTGCTTACCTTCCCTTCTTATCTATGTGACTGACCCACCTGTCTGCCTGCTGTCACCAAGAATGCCTGCCCAACCTCAAAAGAAGTTTTTGTTTTTGAGTTGGAGTCTCACTCTGTTGCCCAGACTGGAGTGCAGTGGCCACTC
>NW_007258421.1:323469-355019 GCF_000164805.1 Carlito syrichta
GAACCCGCGGGCTCAGGCAATCCGCTCACCTCAGCCTCCCAAAGGCACGGGACTACAGGCTGAGCTACCGAGCTTGGCTCAAAAGAAGTTTTAAAAACATTTGGTCTCAAGCATTCACTGCCACATTTTCTTCAGACGCCTGGCCCCTTTCTCTTGCTTGAGAAGTAGAGTCAACCTCTTTTTCATACTTTTTTTTTTTGAGTTGGAGTCTCACTCTGTTGCCCAGGCTGGAGTGCAGTAGCATGCTCACAGCCACTATAGCCTCGACCTGCTGGGCTCAGGTGATCCTTTTGCTTCAGCCTTCCAAGTAGCTGGAACTACAGGCATGCGCCACCACGCCCAGCTATCATTTACTTTTAAAATAAATCACTTTTCCTAATCGAATTTCTGTGCAATTCTTTGTGTCTTTCATTTATTTATTTATTCATTTATTTTATTTTTTTGAGTCAGAGTCTGTAGTGCAGTGGCATGCTCAAGGTCACTGCAGCCTCGACCTGCTGAGCTCAGGCGATCCTTGGGAGGCCAAGGTGAGACGATTGCCTGAGTTCAGGGATTTGAGACCAGCCTGGGCAACAAGGTGAGCCCATTTCTACACTAAATCAAAAAATTAAAGCTGGGCTCGGTGGCTCAGCCTGTAATCCCGCGCCTTTGGGAGGCTGAGGTGAGTGGATTGCCTGAGCCCGTGGGTTCGAGACCCGCCTGGGTAGGCGAGACCTCATCTCTACAATAAAAATCAAAAAATTAGCCGGGCGTGGTAGCGCACGCCTGTAATTCCGGCTACTCGGAAGGCTGAGGTAGCAGGATCGCCGGAGCCCAGCAGGTCGAGGCTGCGGTGGAGCCCAGCAGGTCGAGGCTGTGGTGGCCGGGAGCGGCCACTGCACTCCAGTCTGGGTGACAGAGTGAGACTCCAACTCAAAAAAAAAAAAAAAATTAGCCAGGCATGGTGACACATGCCTGTAGTTCCAGCTACTTGGAAGGCAGAGGTGGAAGGATCACCTGAGCCCAACAGTCAAGTAAGTTAAGTACTCAACTTGCTACAGGTTGTTACAATCACAGTGAATAAGGGTGCCACCCACATTGTTCTCAACTCTGCTCAATTATCTACACCTCATGACTCCTTCCTGGGAATATGCATATGATGTGGGGTTCGAGCGTTTGATTTACGGCACCGACACACAATTTACCAAGAGATAGGTTCATTAGCCAGGTTCGACTGGCCAGGGCCACCCACCAGACTTGCAGGTCTCTAGGCAAGGGCCCCACACTGTGGCAGGGGCCTTTCTTAAACAGGCAAAAGCCCGCCTAATCCACAAGGCCGTTATAATTCAAATTCGAACAACACAAAGCCCGCCAGAAGAGGGGCTTGCCCGCCACAATTCAAACAGAGAAAAGCCCGCCAGAATTTGAAAGGGACTTATCGCACAACACTCACACACTGCCAGCGGGGGTTACAGAAGCAGAAAAAGCTGATTAACTTATCTAATGTAGCCACTTGGGGCTTCCAAGTAGGGCGTTTTTTCCAGGGTTTCCAAGAATTACTAAGTTTTAGGGGAGAGATCACAGCACACAGTTTCAGCACACTTAATATATGAGGTTATAGTTTCATTACATTTCACATAATTCATCACACTTAATATATAAGGTCCCACACAATTCATCACCTCTTACATTTCCCCCCTTTGAGTTGTTCCTAGAGTTAAATCATTGACTCTTCGTATGGGGGCCTGGCTTGGGTTTTTAGTATCATTGCGTTTGTGGGAGTTAACCTGTGCTTTATGTAATTTAGAAGACTTTCAATCATGCACGGCCCTACGGTCACACATAATAGAACTAAGAGCAGAGGTCTGGCGATGGCTGAGACCAAGGTTGTGAGTCAGGGAGACCATGAAAATAAGGATTGATACCAGTTTTCTGAGGCCTGTATTTTTGACTTTCTACATTCAATATTTTCTCTGACTAGGGCAAGAGTTTCTTGGATTATTCCTGATTTGTTGGCATAAAAGCAACAGGTCTCCCTTAGTGCCGCACATAGTCCTCCTTCTTTCATGAAGAGGAGGTCTAGCCCCCTTCTATTTTGGAGCACTACTTTAGTTAATGAGTCTACCTGTTATTCTAGCTGGGATATGTTAGTTTCGAGATTTTGGAGATCCATGTTAACATATATGCTTAGTTCTTTTTTTTTTTTTTGAGTTGGAGTCTCACTCTGTCGCCCAGACTGGAGTGCAGTGGCCACTCCCGGCCACTGCAGCCTGGACCTGCTGGGCTCCGGGGATCCTTCCGCCTCAGCCTTCTGAGTAGCAGGAAGTCTGGTGCGCGCTACCACGCCCGGCGCGCGCTACCTCGTCCGGCTAATTTTTTGATTTATTGTAGAGATGAGGTCTCGCCTGCCCAGGTGAGTCTCGAACCTGCGGGCTCAGGCAATCCACGCACCTCAGCCTCCCAAAGGCGCGAGAGTACAGGCTGAGCCACCGAGCCCGGCTGTATGCTTAGTTCTTTAAGATTTTGGCTTCCTACAGTTAGGGCTGCCACACCTAAAGTCGTTGATCCTGCAATTCCTGACCTTACAAGGAGGGGCACCTAGATGGGTACTTGTTTAGTCCGGATAGGGGTTAGGAGTTCAAGTTGCTCCTGCCCTGCAGGCCCTTTAACAATATATACTGGGGTAATATGTGTACCAGAATGCAAAGTTTTAAACTGTCTTGGAGGAGCTCCATGGCAACACACGGAGTTATGCCTTGTGTGTAGGCAAACCAGGTAGTGGGGGTGTAACAGCCATATAGAGGCTCCCAGGAGTGCTAAACTGGGAGACATTTATTCTAGTAGAGGCCGTGCAGGCTTCTCGGTATGGGGAGCTTTCTGTATTATAGGGTGAAGTATGGAGGCAGGTTCCTTGGCCTTGGAGATTTCCTAAGGTGAGGACTGGATCTTCACCCCAAGAACATAATCCCCAAAACTGAGCAGTGGTATAGTTAAGAATGCATATATGCTTCTTAGTATTACCTATTGAGGAATTGACAGCTAATCCTACATAATACGGGGAACAGGCATAATCAACAGTCCCTTGCCAAGTTAGGGTGTGTAGCATTAGCAAGCTGGTGAACTGCTGACAACATGGGAAGGAAGTGACTTACATTTCCAAGTAGGACAATGGGGAGAGCAACATTTGGCTTTCTAGGTTTTGGAGTAATCATAGCTACCTGGGTAGAATTGGTTGACTCGGATTTTTTCTGAGTGGTTTCGAGAGCCCATGGCATTGGCAGGAAGAAATCACGGTTAGGACCCACGGGGGTATTGACATGGGGTATAACCTTTTTCTGTATAGTGAATCTCATTCCGGGATCTGCTGCCGAGGCATCTAATCTGAATCCCCATGTTTTCCCTGACTGCCATTTGTCCCATTGCAGAACAGTAATTTTTAGTGGATTGCAAGTTCTAATTTGCTTGCAAGGGGAAACAGGCTTCTGTTTATGAAGGCTTATGTAGGAGTCCTTGTTAGTTCCCCAGGTGGCTATAGTTACACAGCCCCATGACACACAGTGGAATTGCTGCGATTGGTGGCAGTGGTCGGGGCCAGCAGCTGGGCAGGCATAGAAGTTCCACTTTATAAGCTGTTTTTTTGCTTCTAAATTGTTAGCACTACATCCCCATGTTAAACTAGGCCACAATTCACAAAGGTCAAAGTTAAAGACTGGTTGTCCATTTCCATAATAAGAAGAGATTACAGTTTTAGTTTCAGCATTTGTTAGGTCCCAGGAATATTTTCCTGGGACATAGTGATGAGCTTCATAATGGGTAAGGCTTAAAAGAATAAGGAGGGTTACGGGCTCCCCTGAGAAGGCGGGATACAGTTGCCTCCAGTTACACGATGGACCTAGGGAATTGGGGCCCGCGAAAGTCTTATTTTTAGTGGATTTTCTCCGGCGGCTGGCTTGATGACCTTCCATCTCATTGACAGTTCCTTGCTGGTCTTGGTGAGGGGCTCTGCCTTCTTTAGTTGGGAATGATGGATCCAGGGATGGACACCGCTGACATTTACCACCGTTGCGGTAGTTAAGATTACTACATGTGGGCCTTTCCATCTTGGGGTTAGAGCCTCAGTTTTGTGCTGTTTGACCCATACTTGGTTTCTGGGTTGGTATGGATGAGGATTTACCAGACCTGGTTCCTGGAAGGCGGCTCACACGGTCTCAGTCGCTGAGTCTTGTACTTTTTGAAGAGCCTATAGTGACTGAAGTAAATTATGGTTACACAGTTCTAGCACTTTTTCTAAGCCTACTGTTGGAAGTAGCAGTGGGGGCTGCCCGAAAAGGATTTCAAAGGGGGTTAGGCCCTTGATGTAGGGGATACATCTTGCCCTTAGGAGGGCGTAGGGAAGGAGCGCCACCCATCCCTCGCCGGTCTCTAGGGTTAATTTGGCTAAGGTTTCCTTAAGTGTTTGATTCATTTTTTCTACCTATCCTGAACTTTGAGGATGATAAGCACCATGTAATTTTCAATTTATCCCCAGAGCCTTTGCTATACCTCCCATAAGTTTGGAGACAAAGGCTGGACCATTATCTGATTATATTGATATAGGGAGACCATATCTCGGGATGATGTTGTTTAAAAGTTTCTTAACTGTTACAGATGCAGTTTCCGCTTTTGTAGGAAATGCTTCAACCCATCCTGAGAAAGTGTCTACCAAGACTAGCAAGTAATTATATCCACATTGCCCTGGCCTTACCTCTGTAAAATCTATTTCCCAATGTCTCCCAGAGGTTAATCCCAGAGGTTAAGGGGGTGTTGGGCCCCTTGGGTGGATACACTGGTCTCAGTGGTATTAGTCTGCTGGCAGGGTATGCAACTTTGGACGAGTTCCAGGACCAGCTGGTTCAGGTGGGGCAAGTAGAACTCCTTTTTTTTTTTTGAGTTGGAGTCTCACTCTGTCACCCAGACTAGAGTGCAGTGGCCACTCCCGGCCACCACAGCCTCCCCTGTTGGGCTCCAGCGATCCTTCCGCCTCAGCCTTCCAAGTAACCAGAATTACAGGCATGTGCTACCATGCCCGGTTGATTTTTTGATTTATTGTAGAGATGAGGTCTCGCTGCCCAGGTAGGTCTTAAACCCGCGGGCTCAGGCAATCCACTCACCTCAGCCTTCCAAAGGTGCGGGATTACAGGCTGAGCCACCGAGCCCCGCAGAACTCCTTTCTTATAAATTCAGTTAGTTTGGTTTTTTCCAGATGAGTGCCTCCGTGAAGTTGTAAGAGTTTGCGTCCCAGGGCTTGGGGAAAGAAGGTCCTTCCCTCTTGGAGTTGTATCCATCCATCTGGCTTCGTGGTTGCATTCAGTTTTTGTGCCACACAGAAATTTTCCTCTGTGTAAACCGGCAGCTCATATAGTACCGGGGAAGGAAGCGTCAGCAGGCAGACAGCGCGGCGGTGGGTCACCTCTTTGGCCGTTTGATCCGCTTGCCTGTTGCCAACCGCCTCATTTGAGTTCTCCTTCTGGTGGCCTGGGCAGTGTATAACAGCCACCTTTGTTGTGGCCCTAACTGCCGCCAAGAGGTTTAGAACCTCCTCCCTGTTTTTTATAGTTTTCCTTTCAGTGATAAGCAATCCCCTTTCCTTGTAGATTGTTCCATGTACATGCACAGTTGCAAAGGCATACCTGCTATCAGTACAAATGTTAACAGTCTTTCCTGCGCCTGCTTTTAGGACTTCAGCTAAGGTGATTAATTCTGCCTTTTGGGCTGAGGTCCCTTGGGGAAGGGGTTCGCCCCATATTGTGTCCTGTAGCATTACCACTGCTCCCCCACGTACTTGGTTCCATTCTCCATAAAGCTACTACCGTCTGTGTAGAGGGTTAAGTCCGGTTTTGGCCAGGGAACGTGTTAGGTCTGGGCACGGCTTCTGGAGGAACTCAGTGAGCTCAATGCAGTCATGGGTGCTGCATGTCCCCGCTGGCAGCAAGGTGGCAGGGTTTATGCTGGCAGTAAGCTGAAACCTGCGTGGCTGGTTGAGAAGTGAAGCCTGGTAATGGGTGAATCAGGTGTTGGAAATCCATTTAGCTGGGGCCCCTCAGAGAAGGGCTTCTATTGTATGTGTGGCCGTGACAGTTAGGTCCTGTCCTAGTGTTAACTTGTCTGAGTCTTTCATCAGCATAGCCACAGCTGCAATGCTTCATAGGCAGGCTGGCCATCCTGCCGCCACTGGGTCTAGTTGCTTTGATAAGTATGCCACTGGCCTATTCCAAGGCCCAAGTTTTTGGGTTAGGACCTCCCAGGCAACTCTCTGGTTCTCATCTACAAAGAGATGGAAAGGCTTTTCGAGATCTGGTAGGGCCAATGCTGGAGCCGAAATTAAGGCTTTCTTTAAAGTTTGGAAGTCTTTCTCCCCCTCTGGGGTTCATTGGAATTCTTTTTCTGGGCCCTTAGTGAGCTCATATAAGGGCTTAGCGATTTCAGCGAATCATGGAATCCAGAGCCTGCATTAACCTGCTGCTCCCAGGAATTCCCTGACCTGCTTTTTTGTTTCCAGGACCAGGATGTTGACCACAGCCTGGACACACTGACTCGATAGAGCCCTCTTACCTCCCTGAAGGACGTACCCAAGGTAGGTAGCTGCAGTAGTGCAGAGTTGGGCTTTCTTTACTGACACTCGGTACCCCAGCGTTTCCAATTCCCTCAGGAGGTCTCTGGTAGCCCGTAGACAGTCTTTATTTGTCTTGGCAGCAATGAGCAGGTTATTTACATACTGCAACATGGTTACCTGAGGGTGGCTCCTCCGGAAGAACAGCAGGTCTTCTTGGAGGGCTTCATTGAGCAGCATGGGAAAGTTCTTAGATCCTTGCGGGAGCCATGTCCATGCGAGCTGGCCATGTTGTCCCATCTCCAGGTCTGCCCATTCAAAGGCAAACAGGATTTGGCTGTGTTTGGCCAATGGGATACTGAAAAAGGCATCTTTGAGATCTAAAACAGTGTAGACCTGTCGCTCAGAAGGAAGCTCAGTTAAGAGAGTGTACAGATTTGGGACTGTTGGGTGGATGTCCTCCACTCGTTTGTTGACTTCCCAGAGGTCCTGCATAGGAGGACAGTCCCCTGTAGCAGCTTTTCTTACTGGGAGCAATGGTGTGTTTCAAGGTGATTGACAGGGCACCAGAATACCGGCCTCCCACAGGTGGGATATGTCTAGCTATGCCTTTTTGTGCTTCTTGAGATATAGGGTACTGACGAACCCAGATGGGGCTTGCCTGACTTTTTGGTAGCACCACCACTTGGGGGGGCGGTGACTTGCCAGCCCCGGTGGGTTAGTTTCAGCCCAGACACCGGGGAGCTCACACCGTAGTTGGGTTAGGAGCTCTGAGTCCGGCTTAGGTGACAGAGGTGGCTTACCTTCTGTCAATAGATACTTGTCTCAGAGAGGTACTGTTACAAGGATCTTGGTTGGTTCTTTTAAATCCACTGTTGCTGTAGTTTCCTGAAACCCTGTATTTGCTTTGAGTTTATGCAGAAGATCTCGCCCCAAGAGCGGATATGGGCAGTCAGGTATTACCAGGAATGAGTAAATTACCTCTCCTTTTCCTAGATTCACAGTTCTTTCAGTGGTCCAGGGGTATAGTTGAGTCCCAGTTGCCCCCTGTACCAGAGTATACTTATTTTGGAGACGACCATTATATTTCTTGAGAACTGAATGCTCTGCCCCCATGTCCACCAAGAAGTGGACAGGGTTACCCCCTACCATAAGTTCGGCCCTGGGCTCCGGGGGGTATGAATAGAGCCCCAGCCCCATCAGTCAGATCCTAACTGGAGCACTGGAGTTGGTTGCTGTGGCTCCGAGGTAGGGGGGCATTTTCTTGGCCTGTCTGGGCAGTCCTTTTTCCAATGTCTCCTTTTCTTGCAAAAGGCGCACTGGTCCTTGCCTAAGGGGATTTTTCTTCCTGTACCCTTTCCTCCGCATTCCCCTGTCCGCTGTGTCGGCCGAATCCCTTCCAAAGCTGCAACCATTACTTTAGCTGGTTTCTTTGCCTGTCTATCCTCAGAAGAATCTCTGCTATTATAAACCTTTTGGGCTACCTTGGTTAATTCTGACAAACTCTTCCCTTCAAACCCTTCAATTTTCTGCAGATTCTTTCTGATATCAGGGGCCGACTGGAAGACAAAGGTTATGACCAATACCCTCCGATGTTTTGGGGCTTCTGGGTCTATCAGAGCATATTTCTGATAAGCTTCCACGAGGCACTCCAGAAAAGCAGTGGGAGATTCCTGTGGTCCCTGAGTAACCTTGCTTACCTTAGGCAGATTTATAGGGCACCTTGCAGCAGCCCAGAGACCCCCCCCATTAGAGTCCAGCAGTAGGTGGTGAGACACTCCCTGCTGTGATCAGTGTTGGGGTCCCAGTCCGGCCTGTCAGAGGGGAAGATACGCTCCAGACATGCATGCTCAGCCGGTCAGCCATCAGGTCCCAGGATTAGCTTTCTTGCTTCCTGCCGAATTTGTTCCCTCTCTTCTGCAGTGAAGAGGACCTGGAGAAGCTGCTGGCAGTCATCCCATGTAGGCTGGTGCATATAGAAAATAGTTTCTAAGAGAGAAATAAGGCTTTGAGGTCTTTCAGCGAATGGCGTTTTTGTTGCTGCCAATTGTACAAATCACTGGTAGAAAAAGGGACATAAACCATGAAAGGCTGGGCTTCCGTCCCCTCCACATTTATCCCCATGGCTTGCTGCAGAGGGAGGATGACCAGGGTTTCCCCCAAGGTACCGGAGGTTGAGTTCAGACTTGTTGGCTGGTGGGGGGCAGAGGGAGAGTAGGGTAGAGGGGCTGGTAAGAGGAACCACTCCTAGTATGTGCTGGACTAAAGATTTCTTGTTCTCCCTGTGCCTGTCCCGCTGCAGGATATGATGGTGGAGTCTCATCGTCCTCCGGCAGAGGCGGGAGGACTGGAGGCTTAGCTTTAGTAGTTTCCTGTAAGACTAAAACATGAAGAGGGTTAGCTTCAGCCTTCCTCATCCATGTTGGCTGCCATAGGATGAGGTAGGACCAAGCAATGATGTATGGGATCTGGTCCAGGTGGCATTGGTAGATGATCCGTTGAACTTTATTGCTGAGGGGTTAAAAGTTCCTTTTGATGGCCAATTACTGTTTGCAAGATTTGGCCATTCAGAAGAACAGAGAGTAGTTAGCTTATTCCTAAATACCTGGTCTCCTGTTTGCTGTGCAGCATTTTGGAAATCTTTAAAATGATGCAAAACCAGTTCTAGGGGGGTTCTGGCTGACAGCCTGACTGACCTATGACATCAACAACAATAAGAGCAATAGAAGACATGACAGTTATGAACACAAAGCACAACAAGACAAAGACAAGGACTGGCCTGATTGCCTGAGGGCAGACCCAAAACAGGGGACCCTGGTGATGTCTCACTAGGACCCTGGACTCAGGAAGTAATGCTGTGTCCAGCTTTCCTGGAAGTCCAAACAGACATGTGCACATACAGAACAGGAACCTGGCTTACCTCTCTGAGGACTCCAGGGGCGTTGTGAGTCTGCCAGGGATGGCGAACACTGAGCCCACCTGGTAGTCAGCCACCTGAGAGTCCATTCCAGGCCCGTTCAACAGCCAGCTGCTCCAGTGCTAACGAACATCACGAGTCTACAGGCTAGCAGGCTCACAAGGCCAGTCGGCATAAAGGACCGTGTCAAGCACTCAATTCCCGGCCAACGCACTATATGATGTGGGGTTCGAGCATTTGATTCACAGCATCAACACACAATTTACCAAGAGAGAGGTTCATTAGCCAGGTTCGACTGGCCAGGGCCACCCACCAGACTCGCAGGTCTCTAGGCAAGGGCCCCACACTTCGGCAGGGGCCTTTCTTAAATAGGCAAAAGCCCGCCTAATCCACAAGGCCGTTATAATTCAAATTCGAACAACACAAAGCCCGCCAGAAGAGGGGCTTGCCCGCCACAATTCAAACAGAGAAAAGCCCGCCAGAATTTGAAAGGGACTTATCGCACAACACTCACACACTGCCAGCGGGGGTTACAGAAGCAGAAAAAGCTGATTAACTTATCTAATGTAGCCACTTGGGGCTTCCAAGTAGGGCGTTTTTTCCAGGGTTTCCAAGAATTACTAAGTTTTAGGGGAGAGATCACAGCACACAGTTTCAGCACACTTAATATATGAGGTTATAGTTTCATTACATTTCACATAATTCATCACACTTAATATATAAGGTTTCACACAGGTTCCACACGATTCATCACCTCTTACACATATCATACAGAGACCAGCCTTGGCCAGAGGATGCTCCCAGAGGGAGGGACAGAGAGAATCCAGATATAGGGGAGAAGAGTCAATGTCCAATTATCTCACACTCCACCCCTACATTGACCTTTTTTCATCCCTACAATCTTCATGAATCAAACATGGCATATGCAATAAGGGCACAAGATCCAAACAGCAATATGACTACATTGATTTTTAAAAACTATGATTACCTTTTGCCAGAAAGAAAAAGCTTAGTGAAAGGAGTTTTAGGTTAAGGGTGCTACAATAGATGTTTGAGAGAAGCAAGCAAAGGTAAATCTCAATTATCTGGTAAAATACAAGCAACATTCCTGTCCTATGACAACACTGTGACACTTTGGGGAAGATTCCCTGGCCTGGAATATCATGCTCTATCAGACCCAGGAGCCCTCTTGTCCACAGCATGAAAGGACAGTGGGGGTGTCCTGAATTGCCACATAGAAATGATAATAGTCTCCTTTTTTTAGTATTTGAAACCCAGGGTCATTACACTTAACAATATTTGTTTATTTTCTCATAACTATAGGATGTATAACAAAATTATGATTTATTTTCTCTCACCAGGGAGGAAGCAGGGAATACCAGTGGGGTTCAGATTGAAATTCTCAGGACCAATGGAGAGTATTCTCTCCATGTACTGTGTCTTGTGGGGGTGGGCAGCAACTGGTTATTCTTGCTTTCCCAGCTTGGTCCAATGATGATTCTTGCATCTTGTATCTGGATTTGCATCCTCAGGGGTATTGCCCATGGTTGTATCAGCATGCGTAGGGGTACTGGATGGCCTACCCAGGGTCTCTTGTTGAGAGTGTGGATTGTTTCATGTAATCAGGTCGTCCAAACTACAATGAATGTTGCCACATATCTTGGCCCCATAGGGGCTTGTTCATGACAGTCCATTGCTGCTGGTGCCACTGTGGCTGCCACAGCATCAGTTCTTTGAACGCTACTCAGCTGTCTGTGCAAACTGTCAGTGGGCCTGGCTCTTTGGCTATTACCAACCACACTGCCTGCAACTCTGGCCACTGAATGCTTTGCTCAGTCCCATCATCCAACCAGTTGGTCTCTGTTTTTGGCTGGTATGCAATAGCTTGCTGTGGAGGGAGTTGCCCCTGACACAATCCATCCATGTACCAAACCTCTTCTGGGACCGGTGGTATTCCCGCCTCAATGGACCAAAGGGTAATAAATGTTTATTCTGCTGCCTGCTCACTTGCATAGATGAATGTTGTTAGCCCTAGGAGCTGCTGCAGTTCCTGGCTTAGAGGACTTGTGGAGAGCTTGCTACACTGCTGTAGAAATGCTTATCATTTGGTCAGGGTTATTGTCTGCATGCCTGAACTGTGGGGCCTATGAGAGAGGTCATGAATCCATTCTGCTTTGGGCAGGGCACTGCACATAGTCCCAGAATTTGTCTGGTAATTGGCTCCATTGCCAAGAAAGTTTGATATACTACGTTGACCTACTGTACAATAGGGCTGTAGCAGTTCTGGTGCCTTTTCCAGTATGCGGCCAAAAGCCAGTGGGAAGTCGAACTTTCCCCTGCTATTGCCAAAGCCCACAAACATATACCTCTTGGATAACATTTATGTTCAGTTCACAGGGAAGGGTTTGGTTAGAATGTCCAATGCCTCGACAGTGCCCACAGTGCTTTTCACAACACTGAATGCCTGTTGATGCTCCTCTGTCCAGTCTCAGTGGGATCCTTTTCTGGTTAATCTGTACAAGGGTCACACTATCAATAAATGTGTAATAAATGTCCTCCAACACCCCAGTTAGCCCAAGAATTCTTGCAGCCGTTTGGGCAGTGTTGGGCAGGGAAAATCTGAATCTTGTTTAACGTATTACTTTTGTCTTACCAGATCAGATATCCCCCCAAAATTTGATACATAAGCTAGGTCCTTGCAGTTTGTTTTGATTTACCACCCATCCTTTCTCCTGTAAATATTCAATCAGGGGTGCGACCTGCTCTAGGTTTGTAAGAGAATCAGAGGTTAACATGACATCATCTATCTAATGAAACAGAGACACAGATTGATGCGGGTTGCCTCCAACTTTCCACATCTTGAGCCACCATGTCGTGACATAAGTAGGGCTGTGCAAATAATCCCAACAGCAGCACCGTGAATGTGCATTATCTTCCTTCCCAGGTGAGTGCGAACTTGGCTCTGCATGAATATCAATACTAAAGAAAGCATTAGCCACCAGCGAAAGAATTCCAGCAGTAAAGCCAAACCTTAGTGTGTATTCCAACCTGGAGCTTGCTCTGTACCATGGCCATGAGGACAGCTGCACAGACCAGGACCTGCCTCTAGGGACCCTGCACACTCCCGGTTCTGCTCCGCAGCTGACTGCCTGCTCATTCTTTCTTTGGGGCAACCTCCTTTTTACTGGGACTCCACTCCAGTAACCAGACTTCAATCTTCCTTTCAGGGATAGGTTGGTAGTGCTTATATTTAGAGAGTTGCTTCCATAGTCCCACCAGCACTGCATTAGGTCATTTATTTATTTTATAATCCACCTCTGCCTTAATTAAATCTATTCACATTTGCTTGTGGGTCACTTTCATGGGATCCTTTTATACCTTTTGAACTCCTTGTGTCTTATCAAATGTTTTTCCCAAATCCACTCTTGCTTGTGCAGCCCCCTGTACTGTCCCATCTATTAGTGGGATAGCACAGATATCTTGCTTTTTGCCTGAGTTAACCGAGTGTCTCTTTCCTATTTTAATTCCTCCTGCAATTTTTGCACCTGGCTTCTAGTGGCTGTCTCTTTTCAGAGAGCACAAAGTAGGGGCCATGCCACAGTCATTGTGACTGCACAGCCAGCTTTTTTCTTCTGAAATTGGCCCTTCTTATCAACTGCTTTCAATAATTCCAGCAGTCTGGCTGGCATTTTTGGAGCATCCCTCTACCCATGCAGTGGCCCTCAGCTATTTACCAAGCTGGCAACTTCAAACTAACTTGTACCAGTGGCCTACCCTGGGATTTCCTTTCCCCCAGTGACATTTCTCCCCACTCTGTTGCTGCAGGAAAATAGAGAGACCATTGCACCAAGGCTATCTTAGGAAGTAGCGCTCTAATGCTCTAAGGTTGAGCAACCCGGAGAAAGAGGAGAAGGGTTTTATCTGTTAGTTTAGGTAAGGGAGGGGGTTGGGTTATATGGCTATACATTTTTCTTTGGAATTTGCAAGATGGTATTTAGCAAAACCAGATTTTCCTTTTTTTTTTTTTTGAGTTGGAGTCTCACTCTGTCACCCAGACTGGAGCTCAGTGGCACGCTCCTGGCCACCATAGCTTCGACCTGCTGGGCTCCGGCGATCCTTCCGCCTCAGCCTTCCAAGTAGCTAGAACTACAGGCGCGCACTACAATGCCTGGCTAATTTTTTGATTTATTGTAGAGAGGAGGTCTTGCCAAGTTGCCCAGGCGGGTATTGAACCCACGGACTCAGGCAATCCACTCACCTCAGCCTCCCGAAGCGCAGGATTACAGGCTGAGCCACTGAGCCAGCTAAAACCAGATTTTCAAAGAACAAATTGTCTCCAGGGTATACATGACAAACAGGGGTTGTTAACTTCACAAAGAGAGGATGAAGGGGGTAAGGTTGTGAACAGATCACTATCTTGCATTTCCAGGAAAACAACCTTTGGCTATTTGGTTTTCTCAAGCCCCATGTCTAGCAGGTTTTGGAGCTTGCAGGTTGATTTTTAAAAGGAATAATTTTAACTGTTTTTAATCCCTCTCTGCCACACTGTCTCTCCCATGGCTGCTATAGTGGGAGCTTCATTGGTATATCCTGCTGGACACTATGTTACTATGCCAATTGTAACACAGTAGTCCTAAACCTGAGAAGTCTTGCAGGTAAGGTTCTTAACCTATTCCAAAGAAGTTACCTGGAGGTCCAGCAGGGAAAGATACTGGTTTATTAAACTTGCAGGAGGCACCCATGGCGGTGAAGAATCCATACCTCAAGACAGTACAGCAAGCAGTTTTATAGTCAAGCAAGTTAATTATTCAACTTGCTACACAGTGGTTACAATCCCAGTGAGTAACTGTTGACAACATTAATCAGGTGTCTTGAGTTTGTTAGGGCAACCCGTATTTTGTGACTTTAGGCAGGGGACTGGTGGGCAGTCATGGAAACTTGATCACAATAGATTGTTTGGCCAGCCTGACTTCATATACCTGAAAAACAAGGGGTTACAAGCAATTACTGTTGTTATTATTATTTTTTTTGAGTTGGAGTCTCACTCTGTCTCCCAGGCTGGAGCGCAGTGGCATACTCCCAGCCACTGCAGCCTCAGCCTGCTGGGCTCTGGAGATCCTTCCACCTCAGCCTTCCAAATACCTGGAACTACAGGCACGCGCTACCACACCCAGCTAATTTTTGATTTATTGTAGAGATGAGGTCTTGCCAAGTTGTCCAGGTAGGTCTCAGGCAGCCCCATGGGCTCAGGCAGCAATTATTAATTTTATTCAAACAAGGAGTCCTGTGAGCTAATGATCAAATTGTTCTTAGCTCTGGTCAATTACCTGCACCCCATGACTCCTCACTGGGAATATGCATATCCTACAGAGATCAGCCTAGAGGGAGGGGCAGAAAGAAGCCAGATACAGGAAAAAAGAGTCAATGTCCAGACAATTACCTCACAATATGTTAGATCTGGCCTGGAGGTGACTTCCTTTAGGCCCTGAGTCAGTCAGAGTTCAGTCCTCCATTTCTCCTTACCTGAGGTCTACACGACAGCTGATTCATTTTGTGGGAATCTGGATTTCTGAAAAACAACTCAGGTACATATGTTAAGATGTTATTTTTAGTTTCTTTTAAAATTTATTTTATTTTATTTTAATATTTTTAGTTTCTATAGGGAACAAAATATCTTACAACTCTAACTTTTTTGGTTATTGTTTTAAGCTACTGTTACCTTCTTGCTTATCAAGTTGCTCATTTACTTCTCAGGGTTAGCTGCCATGCCTGGAATATCCCTGAAGGAACTCAAGATTTTCCTTTATTTCCATACTTGAGGAGGTGGTACCCAGCAGACCCCTAAAAGGTGTCCTTGCTCTGTCTCAATTGCATAGTAAGAAGTTTCTGAACTAAATTTGCTGAACCCAAGAATTATAAAGAATTTCTTAATTTACAAGAGATTCAGGTCAATGACTTTTATCTGACTTTTCACATTAAGTTACTAGAGTTATCAGAGTTCAGCGATTTGCTGAGATCTGAATACTTTCTTTTACTTTTTATTTTGTTTCTCAAAATAGCTATATCATTCACATATCGTATGTTTTACCAACTTAAAGTGTAAAATTCAATGGTTTTCAGTATATTCAAAGAGTTGGGTAACCATTAACTTTGATCATTTTTTTGCCCCCAAAATAAACTGTGCCCATTAGCCATCACTGTCATTCCCATTTCACTCCTCTGGTGCCAGGCTAATACTGCTGAAAGGGTAAACTGAGGCAAGGTAGGCCGGTGCTGTGGGAATAACACAAAGATTTGCAAATGTTAAGCAAAAGAGTTTATTATCCACTTTCCATAGACAGAAAGGGGCTTACGCTCACAGGCAAGCATGGCTCAGAGGCAGGCATGGCTCAGAGATTTGGGTGAAGGATTTATTTAAGGTTAGAGTTTTTATGGGGAGATAGGGTTTAGGTAAAAGTTTTCTCATCAGCTGCATTTTTAGGTGTGGACAACATTAATCAGGTGGCTTGAGGTTGTTAAGGCAACCTGTATCTTGTGACTTCAGTCAGGGGACTGGTGAGTAGTCATGGAAAGTTGATACCTGAAAAACAAATGCTCAGAAAGAAACAACCAAGGGGTTCCAAGCAATTATTATTTTTTATTCAAACAATGGATTCTGTGAGCTAATGATCAAAGAAGGACTAAAGCAAGTTGCTGCTTTAAGCATGACTAAGCTGGGCAGATTACTATGATTGCTCTTTAGTCTTTTAACTAAAGTTTCTTTATTGCAAAAGTTAAACTCTGAGCTGTGCACAGTGGCTCATGCCTTTAATCCCAGCACTTTGGGAGGCAGAGGTGAGAAGATAGCCTGAGCCCAGGGGTTTGAGACCAGCCTGGGCAGCACGGTGAGATCGTATCTCTACAATAAATGAAAAAATGAGCCAGGCATGGTGATGCATGCCTGTAGTTACAGCTACTTAGAAGCCTGAAGCAGAAGGATTACCCGAACCCTTTTTTTTTTTGAGTCGGAGTCTCACTCTGTTATCCAGGCTGGAGTGCAGTGGCATGGGGACAGCGACCGCAGCTAAGACCTGCCGGGCTCAGGCGATCCTTCTGCCTCAGTCTTCCAAGTAGCTGGAACTACAGGTGCTTGCCACCACGCCTGGCTAATTTTTTGATTTATTGTAGAGACGAGGTCTCACTAAGTTGCCCAGGGTGGCCTCAAACCTATGGGCTCAGACAATCCTCTCGCCTCTGCCTCCCAAAGTGCTGGGACTATAGGCAAAAAAAGTTAAACTCTTAACCATTTTAACTACTTTCTCAAAGATGCCTATTCTGGATATTTCATGTAATAGAATCATACAATATGTATGTGTTTGCCTTCTTTCACTTACATGTTTTCAAGGTTTATCCATATTGTACCATGTATCAGTATGGTAAGGCCTTCCCAGAACGAAGAGAAAGTAACACGGTGCAATCAATGTCTAAGTGCGCACGCATAACCCTGTTTCAAGCCTGTGCCACGAAATACCCAATCAAAATGTATTTTGCCACATAAGGGAGACAAAGGGGTTAGAATGTGAAGAAAAGTTAGCAAAAAGTATATAAGGCAATGCCCCATTGTGTTCAGGGCTCAGCCTTTGGATGGGAATCTGCTGAGCTGGTGCTGGCACAAATAAACTGCTTCCTGGCAAAGAAGCCTCAGTGTCCTGTCTCTATGTAAAGGGTTCTACTACATATCTGGGGGCTTACCCAGGATATGAAGATGGTAATTTCACCTCCCTTGTTGCCAGGGTGTGACCCCTGGGGTACTGGGAGAGGTGACCTTAACTGGTGCCAGCATACTGATTGATCTGTAGGGGACTAGCCCTCCTGGCATGCTGGGGCAAGGACCCTGGGAGCACAAAGAAACCCGGTGAGGCCTAGGAACCAGCCAAGGGAGTGCCACCCATCAGACTGGCAAGAAGCAGAAGGGGAGCCTGATCACCTCCCAGAGTTGCCCAAGTAGTCCCATAGAGGACAAAACCATGATTCTAAAGTGCTGGGTGGCAGGTTGGAGATGTTGTGTGAGTGCAAATGAATGAGACAGTGCTTGGCAGCAAAGCAAGAGCAGAGTACCAATCCGTGGATCCATGGCGACCTCATACAGCTTAGAGCAGAAGTGGACTCAGGTAGAGTCAGGAGAAATCCTGACCTGTTTGGGGGCTTATACCAATCTGCCAGTTGCTAAGAGGTGCCTGAAATATCTCCACGAGGAGAGCAGCCAGAGATGGACGAAGCAAGTTCTCACCACTTCCCTTTCCTTTCTCGTGTATGATTGTCATCTTTTAGTGGGAGGAAGGGGGTGGCAAACAGAGTAAGCTTACTCCCCTAGAATGTATGATAAAGAATTCAAAAAGGGATATTCAGAAGACTATGGTATTAAGTTGACTCCCAGAAAACTCTAGACATTCTGTGAAATAGATTGGCCTTTGTTCAGGGTGGACTGGCCCTTTGAGGGGTCACTAGACAAAGAACTATTAGCAGAGTGTTTAGAGTCATTGTGGGGGACCCAGGCCACTCTGACCAATTCCCTTACATTGACTGTTGGCAAGATTTAGTCCTTTCTCAATCACCTTGGTTAAAAATCTACCTAGAAGAGAGCTGTAAAATCATGATGGCCTGAATGACGACTTCCTCAAAATGCTGACTGGAGCCTGAGAACCTCATTCTGTCTGAGGAGCTCGAGGAAGTGCCTCTGCCTTATGTGCCATTGTACCCTTCACTGCCACCTGCACTCCCCATACCTACTGCAGCTGGAGCCCTGTTGGAGGCTGCCCATACCCCTGAAGCCACCCCTCCCACGAAGTCGCCTGAGACACCCCTGGCCACAGGTACTCCAGAACCACCAGTCCTAACCCCATATACTCCGGCCAGAAAGCACCAGGCGGACTCTGCTGGCAGCCCCCCCTTCCCACAGGTACTGGGAGGCCTTACAATTGCCACTGAGAGAAATTAGAGGGCCCCTCTACTACAGTCAAGATGGCCAGATCCAAGGGGGACAACGCACTGTTATATATCAGTCCTTTGCCACCACTGATCTCCTAAAGTGGAAAAACCATACCCCTTCGTTCACTGAAAAACCTCAGGTTATGATTGATCTAATGCAATCCATCATCCAGACCCACAAGCCACACTTGGTCTGATTGCTGCCAGCTCCTCCTATCTCAAATTACTCAGGCCTCTTTAAAATTGTTAAAGGAGCACTCCCCTGCAGGGATGGTGAATGCACAGGCCTATGCCCAGGATCAGTTCTCCAAGGAAGACCCTCAATGGGACCTTAACGATGACCAGAAATTTCAAATGCTCAAGCATTACCAAGAGACTTTCTTTTTTTTTTTTTAGTTGGAGTCTCACTCTGTCACCAGACTGGAGTGCAGTGTCCGCTCCCGGTCACCACAGCCTCGACCTGCTGGGCTCTGGCGATCCTTCTGCCTCAGCCTTCCAAGTAGCCAGAACTACAGGCATGCGCTACCATGCTTGGCTAATTTTTTGATTTATTGTAGAGACAAGGTCTTGCCAAGTTGCCCAGGTCTTGAACCCACAGGCTCAGGCAATTCCCTCTCCTTGGCCTCCCAAAGTGCTGGGATTACAGGTTGAGCCACTGAGCCCACCCTAGAGGCTCTTTTAAAGGTATGAAGGAAGGAAGAAAAAGGCTATGAACATGAGCAAAACCTCAGAGTGCTCCAGGGACCTGAAGAAAGCCAATTCTACCAGAGGATATATGAAGCATTTTGCCTTTACACTCCCTTTGACCCAAAAGCAGCCGAAAATCAGCAAATGGTTAATGCAGCTTTTATTGGTCAGGCTCAGGGAGACATCCCATGCAAGCCCAGAAGTTAGAGTGCTTTTGCTGGGGTGAATGTTAGCCAACGATTGGAGGTTGCAATGAAGGTATTTGTCAACTGAGGCCAAGAGGCCCAACTAGAAGCAAAAAATGAAGAAAAAGGTAGATCTGCTTGCCCCCACCCTAGTGGAATGGTCGGGACTGTCCTGGGAAACGGCCCTGGGAGGCCAGGGCCAGAGAAGGAACTGACAAGAAGAATCACCTCACCTAGTAATGAGATTGGTGCAGAATCAATGTGTATGCTGTTTTCAAGAAGGTCATTGGCAAAACAAATGTCCAGAGAATGATCGTTCAACTCCCCGTGGAAGAGGGAAAGGCCAGGTGGTCCAAGGACAGTACCAGCCCACACCCCAACCATATGAGACCCCTGAGAATGATTTTGTTGGCCTAGCTGCTGTGGACAACTATGGGGAAAACTAGGACAGACCGGGCTCCATTTTGTTAGGTTCCCAGGAGGAACCTATGGTCTGAAAGATCATGGGGGGACCAACCCCTTGACCTCATGGTAGATACTGGGGTGGAGCATTCTGTGGTAACCCAACCTGAAGGCCCCCTCTCATAGAGACAAACCACTATTGTGAGTGTCATGGGAGGCCAGGCTTGTCGCCCCTTCTTACGCCCCAACAATGTAGTCTAGGAGGCCATGAAGTTATTCGCAAATTCCTGTACCTCCCCAACTGTCCTGTGGCTTTAATGGTTCGAGACCTCTTGGGATAGCTGCAAGCCCAGATAACTTTCAACTCCCACAGTCAAGCAGCTCTGACCCTAGGGAAACCCAAAGCAAAAATCATGAATCTCACTGTCCCCTAAGGAGAAGAGTGGCATCTCTGTAGTCTCATAGAAAAGCCATGACAAGGACATGAGCTTCCCTTCAAGGTGCTTGGGGTGTGGACTGAGGACAATCCTCCTGGATTAGCCTGAAACACATCCCCAATAGTAGTAGAACTAAAACTGAGGGCTGGACCCACCCATCAAAAGCAATATTTCATCCTTCTCAAGGCACAGATTGGGATCAAGAAATATCTGGAAAGACTTCTAATGTATAGAATCCTCTGACCCTACCTGTCCTCTTAGAACATGCCTCTTCTGCTGGTCCAGAAACTGGGAGCAGATGACTACTGGCCAGTAGAGGACCTACGAGCTGAGCCAGCGTTACCTTATATCCAGTTGTCCCCAATCCCTACATTGTCCTGAGTCTTATCCTTGCCGTGGCTGCCTTCCTTACATGTTTGGACCTCAAGGATGCATTCTTTTGTATCTCCTTGGCCCCTCAGAGTCAACCAATTTTCACTTTTCAATGAGAGAATCCTGAAAACAGGGACAAAGTCCTGTTGACTAGGACTAGATTGCCCCAAGGGTTAAAAATTCCCTGATCATTGTCAGCACAGCTTTAATCTCTGATGTAAAAGCTCTCCCAGAGGGCCAACATGGCTGCATGCTACTTCAGTATGTAGATGATTTACTGTTGGCTGAGTGGACACTGGAGGACTGTATGGAAGGGACACGACAGCTCCTCACCCTCTTATGGGAGGCCAGTTACAAGGTTTCAAGGAAAAAGACTCAAATCTGTCAGGAAAAGGTCAAATATATCTCAGCTTCCACCTATCCCAAGGACAGCGTCAATTCAATCCAGAAAGAAAGCAAGCTGTCTGCCCGATTCCGGTGTTGTCAACCCGATGCCAGGTTTGAGAGTTCCTTGG
This sequence comes from Carlito syrichta, assembly GCF_000164805.1. Taxonomy (NCBI): domain Eukaryota; kingdom Metazoa; phylum Chordata; class Mammalia; order Primates; family Tarsiidae; genus Carlito; species Carlito syrichta. The sequence goes on from NW_007258421.1 coordinate 344,520, forward strand.
AGCCGCAGGTTTCTGTAGAATCTGGATACCTAACTTCTCTATCTTGGCAAAGCCCCTTTATTAGGTCACAATGGAGAGAGAGGAAGAACCTTTGTTAGGGGAGTGAACACAACCAAAGGCTTTTGAAGAGATTAAGTGAGCCCTCACTAGCACACCTGCCCTGGGACTCCCAGACACGTCTAAACTTTTTTTCTTGTGTGTGCGTGAGTGTACTGGTGTTGCAGTGGGAGTTCCAATCCAAATGTTGGGATTATGGCATCATCTGGTAGGTACCTCTCCAAACAACTTGACTCTGTTGCCCAAGACTGGCCACCCTGCCTATGGCACTTGCAGCCATGGCCCTCCTAGTGGCAGAAGCTGACAAATTGACTATGGACAAGAATTAACAGTCCAAGTGCCACACTCGTTATTGACATTCATGGAGTATAAGGGACAATACTGGCTAGCTAACACCCAGATGGCCAAATATCAGGGAGTGCTGTGTGAAAACTCATGCATTCACCTAGAAATGGTGCAAACCCTCAACCCTGCAACCCTGTTGCCTTTCGGGCCAGGTCAGCCCTATCATGACTGCATCGAAGTTTTGGATGAAGTATTTTCCAGTTGACCAGACTTAACAGACCAGTCCTCTCAAGGACCCTGATGTTGAGTATTTCACCAATGGTAGCAGTTTCCTGAAATAGGGAGAACATCTTATGGTGTACTCCGTGGTGACCCTGAATTCCACCATTGAGGCGAAGTCTCTGCCAAAAGGAACCGCACCACAAAAAGTAGAACTCATTGCACTAACCTGAACCCTCCAACTGGCAGCAGGGATAGGTGTCAATATATACACCGATTCTAAATGTACCTTCACCATCCTCCATGCACACAGGGTTTTGTATAAAGAGAAGAGCCTAATCAACTAGGGAGGAAAAGACATAATATGGTAAAGAAATCCTTGAACTCTTAGATGCTGTGTGGACCCCTAAGAAGGTAGCTGTTATGCGTTGTCAGGGACATCAAAAGGGCGACACCATGGTTGCTCGAGGAAATCGAAGAGCAGACCGGGAAGCAAAGCTCGTGGCCTTCCAGGGGATGACAGAACTAACAGCTCTGGATGCCACACTGTTCCCTAGTCCATTGGTGGAATGGGACCCAAATTACTCACAACATGAACTGTGGGGGCCCGCCCCGCAAGGGTCGTGGAAAGTGTTGAAGGAGAGACGGATAGGCGAAAGATGACGATCATATACTGGACACCTGTTTTTTGAACAGATGACAATTTAATGTTAGTTAACACAGAGCTTTTATACCATTTATGAAGGGGCAAGACAAAATTTTTTCACATATATATCTTTTAAAAGTTATCAGTTAGTGGTCTTAGTAGTGAATAAACCAAGATTCCCATAGGCTTTGGTAGTAAATAAACCAAGATTTTCATAGGCATTTAGTAGTAAACAAACCAAGATTTTTATAGGCATTTAGACAAGTCTTATTTATAAAGCCAACAATGATACTTTTAGTCCAATGTCCTAAATTACAGCTTTTGAAATGTTTTAAGAAAGTTTTTTTAAGTGTATATTTTTTTATGTGTCAGGAATTTTTTTATCTTAGGTTTTCATGTCTTTTAGAGTCTTGTGATCGCCTCCCTTGTTTAGATGTCTTTGTTATTTTTTTTTTATCTTGTAGAGTTTGTTTTTAAAGAGAACTCAAAAGAAGTTTTTAGTAATGTTTTTTAGGCCCCTCAAGGTTGTTTTTTGTTTTAGTTGATTTGTCATAGAAGTGTTTGATTATTATATTATGAGTTTAGTGAAAACCTACTCTATAAATGTTAACTTAGAGTTTTAACTATAGAATTAAGCAGAAATTTTAATATTAATTTTTATCTTAAGTTAGTGAAAACAGTGTTATAAATTATCTATATAGTTTTTAGATAAGTGTTAGAACTTATAATGAATTTATAATAAACTATTATAAATTTGTGTTTTTAAAAAACCTTATGTCTAAACACTAAACTGTATAATTTTAAATCAAATAAGGAGTGGATATATTTATATCATTTATCACTTAAGCAATATCTAGTAACTTATAACCAAGTGAAAGAAAGTATTTTTGATGTGTTTCAGAGTTTAACCCTTGCATATGTTAGAAAAGGCCAAGTGGCATAGGGGGAAAATGGAAAAATAAACCATGACATTTTCAGGTTAGTTGTGAGTACTTCACATAAACATGTCATTTTCTTCTTCCATGACTGCACAGAATTCTTTGGCGGTATCAAACAGCAAAGGTGAAAGACAGAAGGGCCTCAGCTTCTTGGGTTCGCCCTGCGGCCCGGGGTCTTCGGCCCACCTGGACCCTGTCAATCAAGTGGGCCTCCAAGGCTGGCTCCCAACAATGAACATACTTTGTTTAAGACTGAAGGTGGAAATTACCTCCCAGGCACATGGTGAAAGTTTAAGGACGGGCGAGTAGCAATTCCCGAGACCTTGGCCCCAACCACTGAAAAGCAGTTTCACCAGGAAACCCACGCTGGTCGAATGGCTCTTGAGACCATATTGGGCTGTCATTTCTACATTCCTCAACTTTCCAGCATAGCCCATGCGGTGTGTGAGCAGTGTGGAATGTGTGCCTGAAGTAACCTGCATCAGGAGCCTAAGATGTCCCCTGGAGTGCAGAGTGTTGGAGGGGCCCCATTTGAAAATATAGTTGTGGACTTCTCTGAGCTTCCCCGACTCAGAGACTGCAAGTATCTGTTAATCTTTGTATGCACTTTCTCAGGCTGGGTAGAGGCCTTCCCTACCCACACAAAGTGGCACACAAAGTGGTCCAACTTCTCCTAAAAGAAATCATTCCCCGATTTGGGATCGCAATCACCATAAAATTGAACAGTGGACTGGTGTTCATGACTGAAATAATATAATTGATGGCAAACAGTTTAAGAATCAAATGGAAATTACATACCGCATACTGTCCCCAGAACTCCAGAAAGGTGGAATGAATGAATCAAACTCTGAAATTACAACTAAGTAAACTGTGTCAGGAGAACCACCTACATTAGGACCAGCTGTTGCCAATTGTCTTGCTAAGAATCAGGTCAAGCCCTACTAGATAAACAGGGTTCCCCCTTTAGAAATTCTTTACAGACACCCTTCCCCCATTATCAGGAGCATATGGAGGGATCTAAAGGAAGATGGCAACTTTACCCTGAGACAACAAATGCTCAACCCTAATTGCTATACATCACTGGGTTAGGGAGCAGTTACCTGTAAGCTTGACCACAGACTCCCACCCCTTTAAACCAGTAGATGCCATATGGGTAAAAGAATGGAATGTCCAACCCCTAAAGCCCCTTTGGAGAGGTCCGTTCACTGTCATTTTATCCACCTCTATTGCAATACGCTGAGGTGGCCCCCTGAATTCACCACAGCAGAGTGAAACCACCCTCTCAAGACTGAGAGTGTACCTCTGATCCATCAACATTGGATAAGCTGACCATCCTGGGGAAATGAGTTGTAACCCTAGAACCCTAGAAGATTACAGCCCTACTTTAGTCACTCCAGAAACTAACTAATTTACGCATGGCAGAAGCTCGAGGAATCAATCATCTGATGGGATACATAGACTATTCTTTTACTGTAATGTACTGTTACCCCTCATCTTTATCTATTGCTGTAATCCTCACTTCAGCCTTTGCCATAGGGTTAGTGGAAGCCACCCCGGCTGACTGGAAGTGTGGAGAAAGGGTTATACTGGCACTTTTTCTTCTTGTGGGCAGGATGCTTTATTGCTATTGGTTACTTCTAATCTGGGCCCCTTTCATTGACCTAAGTCCCCTGTCCTGTGGTTCATGTAGTCTTGTGACCCAAATGGGCCAAGGGGTTACATGGACCCTGCTCTACTACACCCATTTTGCATGCCACGAAAAGGTCCAGGGAACCTGCATAACAATGGGACCACCAATTCCATTTGCAACCACGAGGGTCACTATGCTTGTTTCAACCCCCAGTACTCTCCGGCCAGGGAATGGTTAGAGGTCCGGAAAGATCTTGACAGGACCTTGATTAGCAAAACCCAGTTACTAATGCCTCCTGGCGGATATCAATATTCTTTGATGTATATGGAGTTATAGGACCTATCGTCAATGCACAATAGACCATGTTCAATAGGGGAACAAGAATACGAATACAGTTCCAATGATAAATACATAAGTGAACAAGCCCCACCCAAATCTTCATGTTTTGGGGGTTGTACCCAGACATGCCCATGGGGCTTTGTTTCATGGGCCACCTGGAAAAGAAAAAATAATATAGCACAACTCCAAAAGGGTGTTGCCACATGCAGCTGTGAATCGGGAACTTGTAACCCTGTCAGTTTTGCCATCTTTGACCCAAAAAGCTCAAAATGAAAGAATGGCCTCAAACTTGGTGTATACATATATGGGAGGGGTGAGGATGCAGGAACAATATTATATGCCAAAAATCACAGTTTCACATCAAGCCTCATCCCATGAGGTCTTTCATTTATTTTATGAGGAAATAGAATGTAGTCTTCCTCCTCTTTCCATCACCACAAGAAATCTGTTCTTAGTCCTTGCAGAAACTATTGCCCAAACTCTGAGGAACTAACGTGAGAGATCAATGGCCTTGGGAAGCTAGGGAACTGGATCCCCATGAACCCTATAATGAAACAGGGTACCCTAGCCCTGCCAATGAAGTTTGTCTTCTTTTTTTTTTGAGTTGGAGTATCACTCCGTCGCCCAGACTGGAGTACAGTGGCACGCTCCTGGCCACCGCAGCCTTGGCCTGCTGGGTTCTAGCGATCCTTCCACCTCAGCTTCCAAGTAGCAGAAACTACAGGTGTGCGCTACCACACCCGGCTAATTTTTGATTTATTGTAAAGATGAGGTCTCGCCAAGTTGCCCAGGCGGGTCTCGAACCTGCGGGTTCAGGCAATCCACTCACCTCAGCCTCTCAAAGTGCTGGGATTACAGGCTGAGCCACCGAGCCTGGCTGAGCCTTGTCTTCTTAAGACCTCCATAGGGAAAAACTGCCTTGCCTGATGGGGAAAGAAATTTAACACTCCTGTTGGAAGCCTGATATGCCTGGGCCAAAAATTCTATAATGCAATGGCCCAGAAAACCAAATGGTGGGGGTCCCCAAATCTCTGAACTAAACCCTTACCCTTTGTCTAGCTTCCCCCACTTCCGACAGTCCTGGGACAATGTCAATGCAGACCTTTAATGGCGGACCTCGAATGGATTGTACTGAATATGTGGGAAAATAACCTTTACCATACTTCCCCAAACTGGTCAGGATCTTGTGTGTTAGGGTCTATCCACCCATCCTCCTTCCTCTTGCTCCTGCTTAACAGAGGGGAACACTTAGGAGTTCGAGTATATGAGAACTGGAACACCCAAAGAACACGGCGTGCCTTATAAATTGGCAACAGGAAAGATGATGAATGACCCCCTGAGCGTATCATCCAGTACTATGGTCCAGCCACCTGGAAAGAGGATGGGTCCTGGGGCTATCGGAGCCCCATCTACATGCTAAACTGCATAATTCAGTTACAGGTAGCTGTTGAAATTATTATTATTATTGTTGTTGTTGTTGTTATTATTATTATTATTATTTTGAGTTGGAGTCTAATTTTGTAACCCAGACTGGAGTGCAGTGGCCGCTCCCGGCCACAGCAGCCTCGACCTGCTGGGCTCCGGCGATCCTTCCGCCTCAGCCTTCTAAGTAGCTGGAACTACAGGCATGCACTGCCACACCCGGCTAATTTTTTGATTTATTGTAGAGATGAGGTCTCACCAATTTGCCCAGACAGGTCTCGAACCCGTGGGCTCAGGCAATCCACTCACTTCAGCCTCCCAAGGCGTGGGGTTACAGGCTGAGCCACCGAGCCCGGCTGGTTGTTGAAATTATTAACTGATTAACTAATGAAACTGCAAAAGCCCTTAACATACTAGCCAAACAGCAAACCAAGATGTGCAATGCTATCTATCAGAACCGCTTAGCCTTAGATTACTTGCTTGTTTCTGAAGGATGAGTTTGTGGAAAATTTAACTTAAGCAACTGCTGCTTCCAAATAGATGGTGAGGGAAAGGTTGTAAAAGAAATCACCGACCAAATGAGAAAAACTGCTCATGTCCCAGGGCAGATCTGGAAATGCTGGAGCCCCGGGGAATTGTTTGGGGGATTGTTCACAATCTTTGGGGGATTCAAAACCCTCGTAGGTGTTTTGCTTTTGGGAATCTATCTAATCCTTCCCTGTCTGGCTCCCCTGGTTATAAGGTCTGTCTCCAGCCTCGTTGAGGCCACGGTGGAAATAAAAATGGCTGCACATGTAATGATGTTATGGAAATACCAGCCCCTAAACCAAAGTGATGCCCTTTGACCCTAGAAGGACCCGAGCACCCAGGGGGGAATGTGGTAAGGGTCCTTCTCAAAACAAAAAAAAAGTAACCTGGCACAATTAATGTCTAAGTGCACATGTATAACACTGTTACAACCCTGTGCCATGAAATACCCCATCAAAATGTATGTTGCCATGTAAGGGAGACAAAGGGGCTAGAATGTGAAGAAAAGTTAGCGAAAAGTATACAAGGCAATGAATGCCCCACTGCATTCAGGGCTCAGCCTTTGGATGTAGATCCGCTGAGCCTTTGCCAGCACAGATAAATGCTGCTTCCTGGCAAAGAAGCCTCGGTGTCCTGTCTCTCTGTAAAGGGTCCTACCACATCAGTACTTCATTCCTTTTTAAGGCTGAATACTACTCCGTTGTGTGACTAACACCACATTTTGTCTATCCATTCATAAGTTGATGGGCATTTGCCTTGTTTTCACTTTTTTACTATTATGAATAATGCTGCTATGAAAATTGCTGTACAAGTTTTTATATGGACATAGGCTTTCATTTTTCTTGGGTATATTCAAACCTAGGAGTGGAATTGCTGGGTTGTATGATAACACTATGTTTTTTGAGAAATTCCCATTTTTTTATTGACAGTTGATAAAAGAAGAGAGAAAATTCAACTCAGCAAAATTCTGAATAAAATAAACTGTGTTGAAAAGATGAAGTTCTACAACTATGTGGGACAAACTGTTAACAATAAACTCTATATATTTTGACGGGGCATGGTGACACTTAGGGAGGCCAAAGTGGGAGGATTGCTTGAGCCCAGGAGTTTGAGACCAGTCAAGCAACCATAGGGAGACCGCATCTCTACAAAATACACACAAAAATTAGCCACATGTGGTGGTGCGTGCCTGTAGTCCCAGCTACTTGGGTGGCTGAGGAGGAAGGATTGCCTGAGCCCAAGAGGTCAAGGCTGCTGTGAGCCACGATCATGCCACCGCACTCCAGCCTGGATGACAGAGTGAGACTCTGACTGAAAAACAACAACATATATATATTTTGAGTTGGAGTCTCACTCTGTTGCCCAGGCTAGAGTGCAGTGGCACACTCAGGGCCACCGCAGTCTTGACCTGCTGGGCTCAGGCGATCATTCCACCTCAGTCTCCCTAGTACCTGGAACTACAGGCATGCGCCATCACGCCCGGCTCATTTTTCTTACTTTATTGTAGAGATAAGGTCTCACCAAGTTGCCCTGGCTGGTCTCGAAGCCATGGGCTCAGGCTATCCTCTCACCTCGGTCTCCCAAAGTGCTGGGATTATAGATGTGAGCCACTGTGCCCAGCCAACTACATATTTTTTAAAAGAAAAAATAAATTTTATTTTGGAACTGTGAATAATTTATTTTCTTCTTTGAATTTTATATTAAAATATATTTATTTATATTTGAGGAAAACTTAGTTCAAAGCAAAACATGATGTAGCCATCCAGGGAGGAATACCATAAGGAGAAAAGCAGATTCTCTGACAAGATATCCAACAAAGGAGACTGCACAGCATGCTTTGCATTTCACCAGTTTCTTTGCTAGACAAAGAGCACAGATGTATTAGTATATTTACCTATTAACATGTTCCTCACAATGTGGTATCTATATGGATCCCACAATAGGCAAAACAATGGACTTGAACTAGGGTCAGTCACCTGTCTCCCTAGGTTTAGGGGAGAGAGAACTGGAATAGAGGCAGCAGGATTTGGTCCAATATTCAGCCTGGAGACCTGAAAACTAAACAAGATCCCTCCTCCTACATCCCCTGGGTTGAGACTACTTCAGTTGCCCCCTCCACCTTTTTATTTATTTATTTATTTTTGCCCTGGGGGCAATATGGTCTCTCTTTCTCTTTTGGGAGATAAGAGCTGCCTGTGAAAAAGTGGCAGCTATTCCTAGTAACCATGGGAACCTTATTGGCATGGCAATCTGGCAGCCATAAGAAAGGCAGCCAGCAGGATGGAGGGGAGGGGAGCAGTGGGAAGTAGTCCTGAGGAAGAAGGGAGGGGGAAGCAGCCTTCCTTCCTGCTGAGGAGAGAAAAAGATGACAAAAGGCAGCAGCTGGCCCCATGAAGAAGCCCCTGATGGGTTCAAACCTCACTACTTGATTCAGAATGATCTTGGAGCAGGGCTATGAGCCAAATTGGGCACCAAGATTTAGATCTATTGATATTTTTCTGTTCTGAAGTATGGCTCAGCAGCAGTAATGAAAGAAATGGGCTGGGAGACACAGAGTAAAAGATTTTACAATATGTGTCCAAATGCTGACGTCAAGTTTTGGTTGCAGGCAAAATATCACCCAGAGCTTTTCTGGGGATCTGAGAGCCCAAGAATCTTTGATTAAAGGCATCTAAGGACAAATGCATTTTTTTTTTTTGAATTGGAGTCTCACTCTGTCACCCAGACTGGAGTGCAGTGGTTGCTCCCGGACACGGCAGCCTCGACCTGCTGGGCTCCGGCGATCCTTCCGCCTCAGACTTCCAAATAGCTGGAACTACAGGCACGCGCTACCACGCCCGGCTAATTTTTGATTTATTGTAGAGATGAGGTTTCACCAAGTTGCCCAGGCGGGTCTCGAACCCGCAGGCTCAGGCAATCCACTCACCTCAGCCTCCCAAGGCGTGGGATTACAGGCTGAGCCACCGAGCCTGGCTGGGACAAATACATTTCTAAGACATACCTAAAGCAAGAACTAAATTTTTGCAATAAGACTGAGAATGTAGTAAAAGCAAAAACAAACAAACGAAGGCACCAAGAACTCAGCGGGATGATACAAAGATTATTTTAAACTGAAAACATTTGAGCTACAGAAGACGCAGAAATAAATCTTACCTGAATTTACCTGATCTGACTAAAGCAAAGCCTCCCCAAAATACAGCTGCCATTAATATCCCCTCGAAGAGAGTTCCCAGTTTGGGAGAAGACTGATCCTTAGCACATAGAGGTACAAAGTCAACTGACATTAAATCCCCTTCTGGTGAATGGGGAGCTTTCAGCCAGAAGATTTTCCATTAGCATCAAACTGAAAAAGCCCAGTAGACCCTTCGATACTTTCCCACTGTAGTCTTCACCACCATGCCCTTTGTTAATCTGGTACAATAATCCTTAATCCTCACTATTTTTTTTTTTTTTTGAGTTGGAGTCTCACTCTGTCAGCCAGGCTGGGGTGCAGTGGCACACTCATGGCCACCGCAGCCTTAATCTGCTGGGTTCAGGTGTTCCTTCTACCTCAGTCTTCCAAGTAACTGGAACTCAGGCATGTGCCACCATGTCCGGCTAATTTTTTTTTTTTTGATATATGGTAGAGATGAGGTCTCGCCAATGTGCCCGGGCTGGTTTTGAACCCATGGACTCAGGTAGTCCTCTCCCCTCGGCCTCCCAAAGTGCTAGGATTATAGGTGTGAGCCACCGCGCCTGGTCTATCACAATTTAATCCATTTATCCCTTGATGGACATTTGGATTCATAAGGGTGAAAGAAACTTTCCTTTTACCCTCTGAAGGTTTGATAGTCTCTAGAATGAACTTGACAATAGACAAATTAACAGGAGAAAAGGCACACAAAATTTATTATGTGCATATGCATTGGAGCTCCACAAAATATGAGACTCAAAGGAGGGCCAGATGGTTAAAGCTTAAACAGCATTTTGAGTTAAGGAGATAGAAGCTTTAAAGCTCTTTGAGGGTGATGGTGTGAGCTAAGAGAGTGTTAGGGGAGAAACTGCACTGCACACAAAGGTCTTATTAAGCAGATAAGAGTCGCTCAGGTAGCAGCCCTCAGAAGAATAGATGAAGTCTGTCTGAGTTTGGTGTCCTAGGTGTTGAGACCTTTAGTTTCCTCTCCTTTGGTTACTGTAGATTCCTGGGAGAGGGTTCAGGACAATTGTATTTCCTTCTGGAGGAACCTACCTTAATCAGATAAGGGAAATATCAGAGAAAGTTCCTGGCTGCAACCAGCACAGTGGCCCGTGCCTGTAATCCCAGTACTTTGGGAGGTTGAGGTGGAAAGATGACTTGAGGCCAGAAGTTTAAGATCAGCCCGGGCAACATAGAATCCCCCCATCCCTATAAATTTTTTTTTTTAATTTTTTTTTGAGTTGGAGTCTCACTCTGTCAC
>NW_007258421.1:355505-358614 GCF_000164805.1 Carlito syrichta
GATTGCCTGAGCCCGCGGGTTTGAGATCCGCCTGGGCAGGCAAGACCTCATCTCTACAATCAATCAAAAAATTAGCCAGGTGTGGTAGCACACGCCTGTAATTCCGGCTACTCGGAAGGTTGAGGTGGAAGGATTGCCGGAGCCCAGCAGGTCGAGGCTGGGAGCCCAGCAGGTCGAGGCTGAGATGGCCGGGAGTGGCCACTGCACTCCAGTCTGGGCGATAGAATGAGACTCCAACTCAAAAAAAAAAAAAAAAAAAAAAAATTCCCTGCTGGTGATACCTTCTTTTGCTTCTACTTTCACTCTCCCCATCAAGAACTCTGGTCAGTCTCATGCACTATCCAGATGTGGCCCTCTAAGATGCTCACAAAAGATATTCTCTAATTTTTTTTTTTGAGTGGGAGTCTCACTCTGTTCCCCAGGCTGGAGTGCAGTGGCATGATCGCAGCTCGTAGCAGCCATAACTCCCTGGACTCAAGTGATCCTTCCACCTCAGCCTCCCAAGTAGCTGGGAGTAAGGTCTTTGTTAGGTTAAAATATATCCCTGAGGGGCCTCCAAAATGTTAGGTCAGACCTGCTGGGGTGGGGTTGTGTGATTGGTGCCACGTGAAAGATGTAAATAATTACACAGAAGTTAGATCAGAAAATATTGTTTATTTAAAAAGTAAATCAGGGCCGGGCTCAGTGGCTGGACCTGTAATACCAGCACTTTGGAAGGATGAGGCGAGTAGATTGCCTGAGCCCGCAGGTTTGAGACCAGGCTGGGTAACTCGGTGAGACTTTGTCTTTACAATAAATCAAAAATTAGCTGGGCGTGGAGTTGGAGTCTCATTTTTGTTGCCCAGACTAGAGTGCAGTGGCACACTCACAGCCACTGCAGCCTCAACTTGCTGGGCTCGGGCGATCCTTCTGCCTCAGCCTTCCAGATAGCTGGAACTACAGACACATGCCACTATGCCTGGCTAGTTTTTGTGATTTATTGTAGAGACAAGGTTCGCCAAGTTGCCCAAGCTGGTCTTGAACTCGTGGGCTCAAGCCAGTCCTCTCGCCTCTGCCTCCCAAGGTGCTGGGATTACAGGCTTGAGCCACTGGGCCTGGCCTTGAATGCTTTTAAACATTCTTCTTGATGGGGCCAGGTAGTTAAGGTGGTTGGGTGGCGGTCTGCTCCGCCTCATCACAGAGGGCCGGTAGCACAGGTACTGACGTCAGGTGATGGACAGCAGGCAGGTGGGTGGGTCAGTCACATAATTGCTGCCATGGTTATGGGGTCTGTCTGTGTCTTGAAGGTTACAAAGAGCTGATTAGGTTAACTTGGGTCTTATGGGTGGAGGTAAATACTTGAAATAGAAAAGCTAAATTAAATAGTACAAAACAAGTTGGAGTGGGGTTGTAAAACAATTATCAATAGCTACTGCTGGGAAACTGGTTCTGTCCTTGGTTGGTGGATTAGAGGGTAAATTAAAGTGAACTTCTAGAAAAATGTGACAAAGCTAAGCAATGTTAAAATGGTTGCTTTTGGCTATATTAACTCTATGCTATGTCCTTTCAGTCTTGAACTCCTGGGTTCAAGCAGTCCTCCCACTTTGGCCTCCAAAAGTGCTGAGATTACAGGTGTGAACCACCATGCCTGGCTACAAAAGATATTCTTTTTGTTTTGAGTTGGAGTCTCTGTCACCCAGGTTGGAGTGCAGTGCCACACTCACGGCCACCCCATTGTCCACCTGCTGGGCTCTGGTAGTCCTTCTGTCTCAGCCTTCCAAGTAGCCGGAACTACAGGTACATGCCACCACACCTGGCTAATTTTTTTTTTTTTTTTTTGAGTTGGAGTCTCACTCTGTCGCCCAGACTGGAGTGCAGTGGCCGCTCCCGGCTACCGCAGCCTCGACCTGCTGGGCTCCGGCGATCCTTCTGCCTCAGCCTTCCAAGTAGCTGGAACTACAGGCGCGCACTACCATGCCCGGCTGATTTTATATTTATTGTAGAGATGAGGTCTCACCAAGTTGCCCAGGTGGGTCTCGAACTCGCGGACTCAGCCAATCCACTCACCTCAGCCTCCCAAAGGCACGGGATTACAGGCTGAGCCACCGAGCCCGGCTTAATTTTTTGATTTATTGTAGACATGAGGACTCATCAAGTTGCCCAGGCTGTTCTCGAACCCGTGGGCTCAGGCAATCCTCCCATTTTGGCCTTCAAAAGTGCTGGAATTACAGGTGTGAACCACCATGACTGGCTGCAAAAGATATTCTTTTTTTTTTTTTTTTTTTGAGTTGGAGTCTCTGTCGCTCCGGCTGGAGTTATAGTGGCACACTCACGGTCACCCCAGTGTCGACTTGCTGGGCTCCGGTGATCCTTCTGCCTCAGCCTTCCAAGTAGCCGGAACTACAGGTACATGCCTGGCTAATTTTTTGATTTATTGTAGAGATGAGGTCTCACCAAGTTGCCCAGGCTGTTCTCGAATCCGTGGGCTCAGGCAATCCTCTCACCTTGGCCTCCCAAAGTCGTGGGATGATAGGTGTAAGCCACCTCACATGGCCTGCCTAGGATAATTTTAAAGCACTGAAGGGAGAGGAGAGGAGAGATAAAGGCACATAAAGCTAGAATTATTATTCAAGAACAAGTAAAATATCATTTAGGAACATTTTTCTAAAACTTTTTTTATTGAGATAGACTATATAGACTAAAGAGTGTACAATTTAGTTATCTCATACACACATATAAATCGTTTAGGAGTTCCATATTTCTATCAAAGTAAAGGTAGGTGTAGAGTTGCCAGTGTTGGGACTCAGAAAACAATACCCCAAAATATGGCACTTTTGTGTGCTGAGAGTTTTGAACAAAGGAGACTGAAAAACCTCAGAAATAAGCCTCAGGACAAAAGTCTACCATTTCCCTTCTGAAGTGCAGTGAGGGGCTCTCTGAAATTCCCTTATCTGATGGAGGAAAGTTTATTCAGAAAAAAATGCAATTGTCTTGGGCCCCTTCCCTGGAATCTATATAAGCCAGAGGAGAAGATTAACTTGCATCGAAGGCAAGAAAACAAAAAGTCTTCATGCCCAGGACACCACACCTGGGCAGACTTCACTTGTTCTTTTTTTTTTTTTTTTTTTTT
>NW_007258421.1:359342-360400 GCF_000164805.1 Carlito syrichta
GGTGAGGCTGCGGTGGCCGGGAGCAGCCACTGCACTCCATTTGGGTGACCGAGTGAGACTCCAACTCAAAAACAAACAAACAAACAAAACACCTTTATTCACAGTACAGTTCCACTCTCCACCTTCCCGTAACTTGTTGAGACCTTTCCTGGAGTCCAGAGGAACTTTGTCCCAGACTACTGTCTGCTCTTTGGGCCCACTAATCTTCCCTAAAATCTTTTATTCTTCCATCTAAAATTGCCTACATCTCCCACTTGTCTCTCCCCTGTGAAGAGGATATTTAAGCTTCAACCATCTGGTCCTTCTTTGAGTCGCATATTTGTGCAGCTCCCAAGCTCGCTTGCACATTAACGAATTTTATGGCATTTTCTTTCCCCCCTGATAGCCTGTCTATTGTTAGCTCATTTCAGTAGACTTAAAGACTTGAATCTTCAGAAGGGAGAAGACACTCTCTTTGCCCCTACACCAGGTAAAAATAAGTGTGCCTAGGTATATTTGAATTTCATATAAACAATGAGTAATTTTTCAGTATGAGTCTGTCATATGCGGTATTTGTGTGATATTTATTTAAAAAAATTATTCATCACGTGTCTGAAATTCAAATTTAACAAGGTGTCCCATATTTTTATTTGGTAAATCCCGCAATCCTAGAATGGGAATTTTTTTTTTTTTTTTTTGAGTTGGAGTCTTACTCTCACCCAGACTGGAGAGCAGTGGCCACTCCTGGCTACCACAAGCCTCGATCTGCTGGGCTCCGGCGATCCTTCCGCCTCTGCCTTCCAAGGAGCTAGAACTACAGGCACACGCTACCACGCCCGGCTAATTTTTTTTGATTTATTGTAGAGATGAAGTCTCGCCAAGTTGCCCAGGCTGGTCTCGAACCCGCGGGCTCAGGCAATCCACTCACCTCGGCCTCCCAAAGCGCTGGGATTACAGGTTGAGCCACTGAGCCCGGCCTAGAATGGAGAATTAAAGAACATCCAGTGGACATAAATAATGAATTTTTTTTTTTTTGAGTTGAAGTCTCACTCTGTCACCCAGACTGGAGTGCAGTGGCC
>NW_007258422.1:0-34912 GCF_000164805.1 Carlito syrichta
TTTTATCTCATAATATTACACCACACGACGTGTTATGGATCTCTAAGTCTCTCATAAACAGATGAAGCCTTGTTACAGCAGCAGTTTAAGTTCAATAGAGATACCTAACATAATCACAATATGCATCGGAGTCTGCCAAATGCTCTAAGGTTACAATGCTTTTCTCATGTGAGCTCTTTCAGAAGCTACACACTTCCTGTAAATTAATTATTATCCCTAGTCACAATCTCATTTTGGTCATGTTAAAGAAGTTATAGAAAGAAACTGTTCTGGATTTCATTTCTTCTCTTGCTATGCTAAAAAGAAAATCAGTGTTTGTATTAACTGTGCCTTTAGAGTATCACTGCATATCTCCATCCTTCTTACCGTTCTCTAAGTTCACTGATAAGATCCAGTTTTTTCATGACTACTTGAAGTGGAAAGAGTTCTTCATCTTTAAATGTTTTCTATCAGGGAGGAGAAAACAAGGCAGAGAAGTTGCAATCTAAGTAAAGACAGGTTTCTTGGGTCAATAGCAAAGGAACTATGAAATCTCGTACCTCATTTTTATTCCATAAATAACAGCAATTCACTTACCAGTTGTGTGCCAACACTTAGTGCTAAAGAAACAATAAGTCGTCGTTGCTTAGTGCTTGGTCCATTTAGAGTGTTTTCAGCCAAAACTAGGGCAGAGAGCACATCAAGACGCTGTTCGCTATATTTTTTGTCAGAAATTACTCTTTTCTTAAAAGAAAAAACAGAAAAGTATTAGTTTTGCTTCTGAGACAATTACAGAAGACTTACGAGAAAAACTTCTTGATTACCATTTCCATGATTCAATTGAAGAGAGCATACACAAGTACTTTCCCTGTTGAACTTCTGATTTTTTTTTTTTTTTAAGAGACCAGCAGAGTCTCACTCTGTATCACCCAGGCTGGAGTGCAGTAGCACAATCACAGCTCGCTTAACCTCAAACTTCTGGGCTCAAGCAATCCTCCTGTCTCAGTCTTCCAAGAAGGTAGAACTACAAGGGCACACCACCATGCCTGGCTAATTTTTAAAATTTTTTATAGAGATGGGGGTCTCACTACGTTGCTCAGGCTGACCTTAAACTCCTGGCTTCAAGTGATGCTCCCACCCTGGCCTTCCAAAGTATTGTGATTACAGGCATAAGCCACCATGCCAGCCTGGATAATGTTTTATACTTCATTCTCTAACATTATGTCTTAGCACTGTCGGGAACAACAAATGTATTAAGCATACTTTAAAATTTCCATATTAATTTAACAACATATCATTTCCAAAAAAAGTGATGTATCAATTTCAACAGCACAAACAATGTAATTTTTAAAAGAGATGTATTAATGTATTATATGCTACAATTTCAAAGTAAAGATAACTGATAACAATAAATTAAAAACCATAAATATCATGGAGAGAAATGACCAAGAATATTATGTTTGAAGGAATGGCGTAAACAGGCTAAACTAGAAAACACATCTAAAACAACATAAGAACAAACAAAAAAGCCAGCATAATTATGCAGAATACATAATAATTCATATACCTTGGCCACAGAAATAGAATTAAGAGCCTGATGTTGAAGGTGCTGTGTTATATGTGAAACTGAATCAGCCACAACCATGCTTCTCCTGTAGAACATGTGCTCTATAGCCTAAAAAAAAAATCAGAAGCAATTTTGGGAAAATCAACTTAAAACTTGTAGGCAAAATTATAGAAGAATATCTTTATGACCTGGGGCTAGGGAATGAATTTGTAAATGAGACACAAAAATATTTTATGCCATAAAGGATAAGACTGATACATTCAACTATATTAAAATTAAGAACCTCTGTTCATCAAAAGTCACTATAAAGAATATAAGAAGGTTAATGTATCAAAAATATCTGCCACATACGAGCCAATTAGTGTTCAGGATATAAGCAGCTCCCAAATGAAGGAAAGATTTTTTTTTTTTAAGGAACACAATCCAATAGAAAACTAAGAAGACATGAGCAGGTTTTATACACACACACACACACACACACACACACACACACACACACACACACACGGAATTCATAAATAATTGAAAAGATATTTATCATCATTAACAATCACACATTAAACATTAAAAATTATAATCAGGGCAACTCCCTCAAGTCCCCTCCTGCTCTAGGAGCTTTTCTGTCCTCTCAATAAATCTTGCTTTAAAAAAAAATTATAATCAAAAACGATTATACCCTCTAACTTAAAAAAAAAAAAAAAAAAGATTGAAGTCCGATAATATCAGTGTTGACCAGCTAGGGAACAATGGGGAAGTCTAATACAATGTAGGAGACATAAAAAATGATATTAAAAACTATTTTGTATAAACAGTTTGACATCATCTTGAAAAGTTGAACACATGCATAACGCATGACCCAGTAACCCACTTGTAGGTATATACTTTCTTAGAAAACCTCTTGTACGAGTATACCAAGAAACACATATACAAGAGCGACAGCACTGTTTATAATAGCAAAAAATCAAACACAAGTCCATCTATAAGAAAGCTATGCAGCAATGAAAATGAATGTGCTACAGCTACTCATCCCAACGTGGATACATTAAAAAAAAATGCTGAGTAAAAAATAAAATGTTGACTAAAAGAGCAAGTCAAAGAATACATAACTTCAAAAACATATACAACAATTGAATGTTTTATAGACTTATTCATATGTGGTAAGCTAAAAAGAAAAACAAGGGAATGATGACCATAAAATTCAGGAGAGTAGTTTCCTCTGAGGTGGGCAGGTTAAGATGCAATTAGGAGAAACACACAGGGGCACTTTGAAAATACTGGTCCCAGGCCGGTCCCAGTGGCTCAAGCCTATAATCCCAGCACTTTGGGAGACTGAGGCGAAAGGACTGCCTGAGCCTTGGGCAGCATGGTGAGACCTCGTCTCTACAATAAATCAAAAAATTAGCTGGGCTACCATGGTAGCAGGCACCTGTAGTTCCAGCTACTTGGAAGGCTGAGGTGGAAGGAACACCTGAGCCCAGCAGGTCGAGGCTGTGGTAGCCATGAGCATGTCACTGTACTCCAGCCTGGGCGATGGAGTGAGACTCTGACTCAGAAAAGAAAATATTGGTTCCATTTTACTTCTTAAATGGGATAGTGACTATTTATTTTTTTTCCCCTAAACTATGCTCATATATATGTATCTATAAGCATACAAATACACATATGTATATACATCTGTATTTACATTTCCTTTAGAAAATGTAACTGATAAATAATGTATTTGTAACAAATAATATGACTTAAAGAAAAAAGGCTAAGAATGCAAAGGCACAATCTCAAAAAAAAAAAAAGTCAGTCGGGCTCGGTGGCTCAGCCTGTAATCCCGCGCCTTTGGGAGGCTGAGGTGAGTGGATTGCCTGAGCCTGCGGGTTCAAGCCCCACCTGGGCAGCGAGACCTCATCTCTACAATAAAAAATCAAAAAATCAGCCAGGTGTGGTAGCGCATGCCTGTAATTCCAGCTACTCGGAAGGCTGAGGTGGAAGGATCGCTGGAGCCCAGCAGGCGAGGCTGCGGTGGCCGGGAGTGGCCACTGCACTCCAGTCTGGGCGACCAAGTGAGACTCCAACTCAAAAAAACAAACCAAAAAAAAAGTCTTTACTTCCTGAAGAAATGTCAGATCAATTATTAGGAGAAATTTATCAACAAATCTTAATTTCAATTTTCATAAAAGGTTAACAGGGCTCCCCTGCTCACAAGGAGTTTTTTTCTAGTTGTACAAGTATGCTAAGAAATATTTTTACTACATTTGCCTAAACGTACTATGATTCTTAATTCATTTGACTATCTCCAAGTAGCCTACTGTTCAAATCACAAGATTATAGCACTTACTCTAAATTACAAATGTCACATTAACTAACCTCATATGCATGTGAACACTATAAAATAATAGATGTCAGATGAGTACATTTTAAAATTCATGAAACACATTTCTAAAACTTCCATAAGTAAAGCTTTCTAGTAATACAGAAGCTAACTTTCCTATTTTCTTTTTCTCTCACTATATTAACTTTTTTTTTTTTTACTAAGTCGAAACTAGACAAATACATTAACTTTATTTAATAAAGTTTAAATATGTTGGCCATTCACAAGTAGTTATTCAGAAATTTCTTTCAATGGCTAGTTCCTTTATTCAACTGAGAAATGAGTATTTTCTCATAACATTTTTGTTCTCAAATAATCAAGTCAAATCTTGTAAGACCACCTTAATTTAAGTCTGAGTCATTTCTCAACTATGATGGCAAGGTAAATAATCTAAAACTTACCTTGAGAAGTTCAACAAGCCTGCACAATGCCTTAACTGAGGTCTTTGTCATTGGCTTTTGCATAGACATGTAAAGGTTCATTGTGGTTTTAATAATCGTACTAATACTATATGCATACAAGAAGCCCTGTAAAAGAAAATAAAACATTGATTATAACCACAAGGAAAAATTTTATTTAAGATTTCATTCTTTATATAACCATTATTCCTCAACTTGCCAATAACTAATGTTTATAAAGCCAGCTCTTAAGATTCCAAGATACTCTTCCTCAGAGAAACAATGTTATACATAGGGATTACATTTCAAAGCAGCCCTTGGAAGTTTATTTACCCTATCACATAGCAGAGGTTAGTAATGCAGAAATTATAGTGTATAATCAGTTTAGAAATCTTTCCATAAAAAAAAAAGCCCTTCAGCAAAACAATTCGGATGTCAGAAAGGTATCTACTCATCCTTCTCTTACCTGCCAGGTAACTGAAAAATTAGGAGGAAAAAAGTTGCTCTCTGGCAGTACAGATATGCAACGGAATTTCTGAGTCCCAAGTTGATTCCCCCTTTCCTCTTCACCTAGACCAATCCCCATAGTACATCTGTTATCTCATTTTTGCCTCGTCTGGTGTTAGGTAGGCTTTCTGTCTTCCCAGACCAATGAGATCAGATTCTCTCCTCCCCTTTTATTCATGAAGGAAACACGGGTCTTGTGAGGTTTTAAAAAAATTTTTTAATGCTATTAAACTCAGGGAGGCAGAGTGGAATAACAAAATAGGGAAAAAGAATATTACTTTCTCAAATATTTTTTCATTTAGGCCCAAAAGAGACATATGGAAACATAATGATAGTGATTCTCCAGGTCTATACAGGTCTCCAAAGCTTTGATGAACCTAAAACTATATGGTGGATCCATTCAAGAAGGTGGGGCAGAAGCTATAGGCCAATGTTCCTCAACTTCTTCCTCCTTCCCCAGCACATATGAGAGGGAACGTACTCTCCCATCAGTAACAGGGGCTCACTAAAAGAGGGATACTCAACACGGGGTGGGAGGTAGGAGTTCCTCTGAACCACACACAGTTTCTCCATGGTGTAGAGACGTGTGTGCTAAATCAAAAAAATTAAAAATGAAAGAGAAGGTAGCATCCTATGAGAGGTGACAGTACGACCAAAGCTTGGGGCAAACATACAGAAAGAGCCACAAATCTTGTCTTGTCAACTACAGGACTCTGTCCTAGTGCAGCCCCTGGGAATGTTAAAAAGCACAAACAAGGAACAGCAAAAATCTACTCTAAGTGAGGCAGAAAAGGGAGGCTTCCCTTTGTAAGGGGACTTGAAAGTACAGAATCCCCAGCCCCAGATGGTCGTTAATTTTTACAAGATATACATAAAGTATGCATTTTGAAATCTGCATTGGGAGTAGGGAGTGTGTATCTGTTAATGACAGAATAAATAATATGAATCAAGCCGGGCTCGGTAGCTCAGCCTGTAATCCCGCGCTTTGGGAGGCTGAGGTGAGTGGACTGCCTGAGCCCATGGGTTCGAGACCCGCCTGGGCAACTTGGCGAGAGCTCATCTCTACAATAAATCAAAAATTAGCTGGGTGTGGTAGCACGCGCCTGTAGTTCCAGCTACTTGGAAGGCTGAGGCAAAGAATCGCCGGAGCCCAGCAGGTCGAGGCTGCGGTGGCCGGGAGCAGCCACTGCACTCCAGTCTGGGTAACGGAGTGAGACTCCAACTCAAAAAAAAAGAAGAAAATCCAAATATATACTTCAACAATACCACACAAAGAAGGAGGATAAAGACAGGAGTTCATGGGCCATCAAGGAAGTGGTTCTGGTAAACCACCTAGGCTCCGGGTTGGTATCCTTAAGGATTACCCCTAAAAAAGTAAGGGTGAATTGGACTTCAGTTCATCACAGGACTGAAGTGCTGCTTCAGATTATCAGTCTATGACTGAGTTGATGTAATCTGGGTTGCTAATTGTCCTAGACTAGCTGTGTAACAAAAGCAAATATAAATTCCCTCTGGAAAAAGAAAATAATATTCAGTCTCAAACTATATGCATTTTTTCATGTATAATGTGTGGCACTCTATAATAAACAACCAGGCATACAAAGAGATAAAAGATAAAACAAGAGAAACAACAGATAAGAGAAATATTCAAATAACAAAATTATTAGACATGTGCTTCAAAATAATTATGCTGAATATGTTAAAGGAAATAAAACACAAAATTGTTTCAGAAGAGAACTGGAAACTATAAAAAAAGAAACCAAGTGAACAGTAAAATAATTAAGAACTCAGTAGATGGATTTAAAAGCAGGTTAGACAAAGATGAAGAGAGAATTAAAACAGAGAGACAAAACAAAAGCAATGCTTCAAGAGTTAATGGCTAAGAATTGTCTATGAATTGAAAAAGCTCTACAAATTCCCAAGCAGCACAAACACAAAAAAACCACACCTAGCAGCATTATAATAACATTGCTAAAAACCAAAAAGTAAATCTTATAATTTAAGACATACATATTACATATAAAAAGCAACAAATCAACAGCCGACTCCTTAACAAAAAACAAAGGAAGCCAGAAAACAATGACACCCTTAAAAGCCAGAGAAAAAAGCCCTGCCAATCTCGAAATCTAACACAGCAAAACTGTTAAAAGAAAGACACATTCAGATAAAACCTGTGATGATTCATCAACAGAGGTTCATATTAATTAAATACTAGCAGGTATCCCACAAGTAGAAAGATGAAAGTTCACAAATGCAGGAAGGATAAAAAGCAACCAAATAGGCTTATGTGAGTAAATCTAAATGAACACTGACTATAAAAACAACAGCAATAACAATATCTTGTGCAGTTAAAAATATTCAGAGACTCAAAGCACACAAGCAGCACAAAAGGTAAGAGAGAGATAAACAGAATTAAAATAGCTTAAGAACCTTACACTGCCTGCAAAGTGGTAAAGCTACTACTTTATATTGGAGTTAAATGAGACATCTTAAAATTTCTAAAGTAATCACTAAAAGAACGGTAAAATAAGTCAGAATTAAACAGAGGGAGAGAAATTAAATAACAAAAATAATCTAAAAGAGAGTAAAAAGCAAAAGAAGAGAGAGACATAGAACATAAAGCAACTAGTCAGGTGGTAGTTTCAAAACTAATATTATCAGTAAAGACATACAAAAAAATAGTACAATGAAAAAACAAAGATTATCAGATTGGGGAAAAGTATATGCTGCTTACAGAGAACATATATTAAATATAGGGTGCCAGAAAGGCTGCAAGTAAAAGGATCAAAAAAGAGATTCCATGCAGACATCAAATAAAAGAAAACTGCTACAAAGAGACTGACAAACACCATTACTGGATATAAAAAGGAGTATTTCTTAATGATAAAATGTTCAATTCACTAGGAAGAGTTAACAATTCTAAATGTTATGTATTTAGCCTCAAAATATATAAATTATAAACTGACAGGATTACAAAGACAAACAGACAAATCCACAATAATGAAATATTATAACATAACTCTCTCAGTAATATAGAATACACAGGGGAAATCATTAACAAATGTGACCCTCTTGTTATATACAAAATACTACAGCTGACAAATGAAAACTATACATTATTTTCAAGTATATATGAAATATTTACCAAAGCTGACCATAAGCTAAGCCACAAAGCAAATTCAAAATATTGAAATTACTTTATTATTGTACAATCATAAAAAGACAACTAGGAAGTCTTCTTGTATTTGGAAATTAAGAAGTTATCTTTCAAAAAAAGCCCCACAGATCAAAGAAATTACAATAAAAATTTTTAAATATTTAAAAATAAATAATTATAAAACTATAACATATGAAAACTTATGGAATACAACTAAACAGTCATGCTTTGAAGGGAATGTAGAGCTTTAAAATGGGTGTGTTAAAAAAACTAAATTAGCCGGGTTCGGTGGCTCAGTCTGTAATTCCGCACTTTGGGAGGCTGAGGTGAGTGAATTGCCTGAGCCCGTGGGTTCAAGACCCGCCTGGACAACTTGGTGAGACCTCATCTCTACAATAAATCAAAATGAGCCGGGCATGGTAGTGCGCGCTTGTAGTTCCGGCTACTTGGAAGGCTGAGGCGGAAGGATCGCTGGAGCCCAGCAGGTCGAGGCTGCGGTGGCCGGGAGCGGCCACTGCACTCCAGTCTGGGCGACCAAGTGAGACGCCAACTCAAAAAAAAAAAAAAAAAAAAATCTAAATTAAATCACACAGATCCAAAGATAAACAAATCAATTTGCTTTTAAAAACAAAAGCATATCCTATCCTTTCCCAGTTTTTCTTAAGCATAACTTCTATAAACTGGATTAACAAAGAAATGACCACCCAAAATATAGTAAGACGAAACTACCTGTATAAAAACATTACATCTGTTGGTGAGGTCTTCAGCAAACTTATCCATTCTCTGCTCTTTAGACAAAATAGATTCCATTTTCATCATCCATGAGCTCACAAAGACATAGTAAGACTGTACATCTCTAACAAAGGAAAATATTGGGGTTACTCAGCACAGAAAGAAAATTTACTTCCATGTCTTCATATTGACTGCAGCAAAATATTTTCTTGCAGCAGCCATTTCACCTTTCTGGTTTGCAAAAGATAAATATAATATATACATATATAATTGACTCATTCAACTATTATGTAATGAGTGCCTATACAGGCCAGGTACTACTTCTCAGTATAGATATCGAGAACGAAACAGTGAAACCAGCAGTAAACAAAATAGACACAAACCCCTGCCTCCATGAAGGTTGCATTCTTGACAGGAAAGCTGTAGAATACATCAATAATTGAAATCTTAAAATAATTAGCAGATGCCAGATGATACACACCACAAAAGGGGGGAAAAGGCAAGGAAAAGGATAAGGACTGAGGCAGAGGGACAATTTTATAGAGAGTGATCAAAGTAGACTTACTGCATAGAAGGTTTGAAAAAGATGAATGAGTGATTCATGTAAATATAAGAAGAGAACTACAGGAAAGTGAATTAACCAATGCAAACATCCTAAGATATTTGGAAATGTGTCTGGCATGTCCAAGCCATAACAAAGTATGACGGGAGCACAGCGAGCAAGGATAAGAACAGAAAAAGAGATCACGGAGGAACAGGGGGGAGGAGTTGAGGGACTAGGAAAGGTGAGGAGAAGGGAAGGGATTTGTGGAAGGCCTTGGAAGGCCTTGGAAGGCGCGGAGACACCAGCTCTGAGTGACAAGGGAAGCCACTAGAGGGTCTGAGCATAGTGACCTATCTAACTTTAAGAGGATCTGACTAGTTGAAAACAAACAATAGCAAGGACAGTGTGGTAAAAGCAGGAAAACCAGCTAGGAAGCTACCGCAATAATGCAGAAGAAAGGATGACAGCCTGAATCAGAACAGGAACAAGGGAAGTGGAGAGACACGGGACATCAAAGCTGACAAGTATTGAATGCTAATAATTATACAGCAGTCTCTGTTTCAAGCACTTCACACACGAAGACACACACACCACTTCATTAAAGCCTTACATTAGCCTTTTGAGGCAGGAACTATGATCCCCATACAGAAGAGAAAACTGCCACATAGAGTTAAGCAGGTGCCAAGATCATACAACTAGTAAGCAGCTGAGCCAAGATTCAAACCCAAATCTAGGAAGCTTTCCCACCCGAGAAAGACTCAATCAATTACAAATGAAATTCTCCCTACTATTCAGGATGACTGCAAACATTAAATCACTCCATTAGGGAATCCCAACTCAATCTCAATCAAATTGGGAACTTTCAACATCCACAAGCTGTTTAAACTATATTTTTTCTTTAAAAAACTGAGTATGCAAAAAATGGACAATTTTCCTTTATGAAATCTGATATTACCTACTATTTCAAAAAACCATGCCTGAGCCCACGGTTTCAAGACCCATCTGGGCAGCGAGACCTCATCTCTACAATAAATCAAAAAATCAGCCGGGCGTGGTAGCGCATGCCTGTAATTCCGGCTACTTGGAAGCCTGAAACGGAAGGATTGCCGGAGCCCAGCAGGTTGAGGCTGCGGTGGCCAGGAGCGGCCACTGCACTCCAGTCTGGGTGACAGAGTGAGACTCCAACTCAAAAAATAAAACAAAATAAAATAAAATAAAATAAACAAAAACCCATCTTCAGTTAGATAGAATTGATGGTCAGAATCAACTAGAAGATAGCTCTTCAGGGCAAGTGACTGAAGATATTCATTTGATTAAGCTTAGAAGTTGAGGTTGATAACAAGCCATATTGCCGGGCAATCTGTCAATCTCAAGAACTCAGTCTGGACTGGACATGGTGGCTCAAGCCTATAATCTCAGCACTTTGAGAGGCCAAGGTGAGAGGACTGCTTGAGCCCAGGAGTTCAAGACCAGGCTGGGCAACATAGTGAGATCTCGTCTCTACAAAAAATTTAAAAATTAACTGGGCATGGTGACACATGCCTTTAGTCCCAGCTATTAGAGAAGGTCAAGGGGGGAAGGACTGCCTGAACCCAGGAGGTCGAGGCTGTGGTAAACAATGATCATGCCACTGCGCTCCAGCCTGGGCCACAGAAGAACCTGACTTGAAAAAAAAAAAAAAGAACTCAGTCTAAAGAGGAATAATGTCAAAATTCTAATAAAATGTGATTTCGAGAGGTGAAACCCTAGCACAAAATCTGAGCAAAATGGTTTCTACAGAGTCATAATTCCATTAGACAAAAGACACAAGAAGTCAGACTTTTGGTTTTGCTTTGAATGGTGCTGAAATCTATTATATGACTTGTGGATGATTCCCTTTAAAAGTCTAGAACAGCCGGGCTTGGTGGCTCAGGCTATAATCCCGCGCCTTTGGAAGGCTGAGGTGAGTAGATTCGCCTGAGCCCGTGGATTCGAGACCCGCCTGGGCAGCAAGACCTCATCTCTACAATAAATCAAAAAATCAGCCAGGCGTGGTAGCACGTGCCTATAATTCCGGCTACTTGGAAGGCTGAGGCGGAAGGATCGTCAGAGCCCAGCAGGTGGAGGCTGTGGTGGCCGGGAGCGGCCACTGCACTCCAGTCTGGGCAACAGAGTGAGACTCTAACTCAAAAAATAAAAATAAAAAAAAAATTCTAGAACACAGAGCAAAGTCCTGGAGCAACAACTCTATTTTTGAGAAGGCTGTGATCAGCAAGGATACAATGAACGGGAGGAAACAGAAAAGTCATGAGCAAGGAGAAGAGAAAGAGATCAAGGCTATGGAATGCTCTCTGATAGTAACTATGTCAATAACATCATCAAGAAGGCAACAGAACTTTAGTAAAGAGCATTCAGTCAGCTTTAGGTCAGACTACAGGCTAAAGCAGAGATTTATCTGTCACTTCCATGCATCACTCTGTGACCACATCCAGATTTCAGATTATCTTTATCTTATAAATACATAAGAAATTGCTTCAAGTTTTAAGCAGCAAGTTAATCTACAATGCAAAACAGGCCAAGGGTCTTATCAAATTGTCAGCTTCATTTCAAAGTCCAAACAGGATAAATACCTCAGTAAGAGAACAAATCTCCTGCTCCAATATAAGTCATGAAACAATGTCAACACCTGTATGTCAACCTGGGGGTCTAAAACAAAGATTCACACCTTTATCCCCTAAAGGCAGTGTTTTTCATGTTCAAAGCAAAACACAGCAATCCATAAACCTTGGGCTTCAGTCAAGGCAGTTGGGACAATGGCCACTTGGGGTCTAATGTACAATGTGGGGGCAGGAAAACTGTCCCCCACTGCACCCTGTTCACTTACATAAACTCTGGAGCTTGACCTTGAGACGGCTCTTAGTCCCCCCTCAACTCAAAATGTTAGGACAAGGCTCATGCTGGGCACAACATTACTCTCTCCAGAGTTTCACTTAGTGGGGTGGATTTTAAGTTTCTTTTGACAGAAATGTAAGGAGAATGAAAAAGATAACTGTCCTCTCCAGACAAGATAGAACACTAAACTAATTATATAAAGGTATATCTTTGGAGTCAAATAATTTAGAAATGAAATTTTATGTGAGAGGTCTTTTCAATCTCTCACCTAGTAAGACTCACTTCCCATGGCTTCTTCGATGGTCATCATCTGTATTCTGCCTATACGGATCTAGAGAAGGAGACTGCATTGCCTCCCAGCAGCCTACACAACTCAACTTGTGGCTGAGGTTCTACAAGAGGACTGGCACCGATTTGAATCTCCTCTTCTGACAAGTACTTACTTAGCTGTGTGACCTGGTAAAGATGACTTCTCTAAGCATCATTTGCCTTATTTAAAAATGGAATGTGTACCTCCGGCTACTTGGAAGGCTGAGGCAGAAGGATCGCCTGAGCCCAGCAGGTCGATGCTGGGGTGGCCATCAGCGTGCCACTGCACTCCAGCCTGGGCGATGGAGTGAGACTCCAGCTCAAAAAAAAAAAGGGATGAAACAGTAGTTGACAGTAGTAAACAGCTTGGGCTCTAGAGTTGAACTGCCCAGCTCTACCACTTACTAGTTGTTTAAACTTGGGCAAATTTAATCTTTCTATAGTCTTCTCACCTATAAAACAGCAATTAACAACAGCATTTACCGGTCAGGCATGGTAGCTCATGCCTGTGATCCTACCACTTTGGGAGGCTGTGGCAGAACAATTGCTTGAGCCCAGGAGTTCAAGACCAGCCTAGGCAACATAGCAAGACCTTGTCTCTATTTAAAACAAAACAGTATTTACTTCATAGGATTTTCTGATAATTAAAGGAGATGATATGTGTGAAATTACCGGAGTATTTATTGGTTTATAGAAACCTCTCTATAAACATTAACTGTTACCTTTATTATTTTTCACAAAAAGACTGTTACACAAGGCTTACATAAGAAAGTATGTTTAACGCTTTCAGCATAATGCCTGCTATAGGTTAAGAGCTCATAATGGTGGCAACTATTACTATTACTGTCATCTTCGACTTTTGATTTAAGTTTCACCTACTAAAACCACAGAGATTTAAATCTTAAATCAGAATGCCCCTCAGATATTTAAAGAAACTCATCAAATTATTCCCCAGAATTCTCTTTTAAAAGCCAAACTATACAGAGACTCAAGAAAAAAAGTCTTCAACAAGTAGGCATGGTTCATACCTGATTAGCTTCATCTAGAGATGCCACAGCTTGTGGGCCTCTTAAAATATGGCATCTCCAAACATCAGGTATGATCTGACCAACAAGATTTCAATGGAACTACCAATTCCCAAGACCTATACACAGGTCGAGTATCTTTTAATTGAAATGCTTGGGGCCAGAATGTTTTAGATATTGGAATTTTTCCGATTTTGGAATATTTGCATTATATACTAACCAGTTCAGCATACCTAATCAAAACCAAAATGTTCCAATGAGCATTTCCTTTGGGAATCATGTCAGTACTCAAAAAGTTTTGGTTTCTGGAGCATTTCAGGTTTCAGCTTTTCAGATTAGGGATACTCAACCTGAATCTAGGCCAAGGATATAACTACTAGTTGTTATAACCAGGTACTCAGTCATTAATGTAATCTAAGTATGTTCTGGCATTTTCTGCAACTGCATCACACTGTCAAAAAGAGTAATAAGTGTCCAAGAACGAAAATACCCCAATCTCCTTTTTTCACTTGCTGCTACTAAACTTGATCTCTCCAACTTATATTACTCAATTTACCTCTTTTGTTTAAACCTAAACCTTTGTCTTTATCCCTCCTCAACTCTGTTTAAGGATATCTATTAGAGTTCTGAAATCTCTGCAATGAGTAGACCTACCTGAATTAGTTGCAATTTTCCACTGACTTTAATCATAGAGCATGGGGTACCAAAAATACTTTAGGGGCCCTCCTATAATCACAGACATATTCCAGTATGTGTAGTAGTGGCCCTATTTCCCGTTGATAGAATCAACAGAAAGTGGATAAATATTCCTATTATGTCTTTCACCATATCACGAATAATTTTTTTAATTTTTTTATTTTTTTAGAGATGAGGGTTCGCCAAGTTGCCCAGGTTGGTCTCGAATCCCTGGGTTCAAGCAATCCTCTCGCCTCAGCCTCCCAAAGTGCTGGGATTGTAAGCTTGAGCCACTGTGCCTGGTCTTATCAGAAATAATTTACTCAATATCTTCATCCAAGTTAACATGTGAATTTAGCTGTATACTCAAGAAAGAACGTGCAGCAAATTAATTATTGAAGTTCAGTGATGGGAACTGGGGGGCTCTTTATACTATTTTCTATGTTGCTTATGTTTGAAAATTTACACAATAAAAGATAAAAAAAGGATGCAAATATCAGAAGAAACAAAGAGTTAAATGTTCTTTTGGAGAGCAACACTAAGATACAAGGAAAACCTGGGCAGGGGACAATTTTCTGTTTAAGCTTTAATACTTTTTGGCATTTTAAATACATGCATATACCATTCTCATATAAAGAAAAAAAGAAGCACATCAAAGTCAACTCCTCCAAAAACCATCATTGGCACACACTGTTTTTAATAACACCAAATGAGGGAGGCCAGACGTGGTGGCTCATGCCTATAATCATAGTACTTTGGGAGACCAAGGTGAGAGGATTACCTGTACCCACAGGTTTGAGAGCAGCCTGGGCAACTTGGCAAGATCTCATCTCTACAATAAATCAAGAAAAATTAGCCAGGTATGGTGACACATGCCTGTAGTTCCAGCTACTTGGAAGGCTGAGGCAGAAGGATCACCTGAGCACAGCAGGTCGAAGCTGCAGTGGCCATGAGCTGCCACTGCCCTCCAGCCTGGGTGACAGAGTGAGACTTTGACTCAAAAATAATAATACTAATAATAGTATTAATATCACTAAATGACACTGCAATCAAATCAGAGACTTCATTTAGACAAAAAATATTTAATACACGGTGATAAAAAGTATGTATGTGTGTGTTTGTATCCATAAAGTATAATCTGCCTATATCTTAAACTGACTTTAGGCCTAAAATATTTTTTTTTAAAAAACTTTTAGAAAACAAATTGCCTGAAGATTGCCCAACTTGTTTTTGGTAATGATTAAGTACATTCAATTTTATCAGTCAAATGCTTTCCATATATGGGGGGAACCAATATAAGATTTAAAAATACAAAATATCTAAACACTTGGATTATGGCTGTTCATAAAACCTACTTGGTAAGTGACTGAGCTTTCTGTTGTAGGAAAGTATCCCTGTGTATTTTAATGGCTTGAAGACTTTTTCTGTCTAGAAGTTTGGCAGCTGCTGGTATTTTCTGGATCAGAAAATTATCAGGAAACCAAATAATATTAGCAGTTAGAGTGATGGCTGGTACCTGCAATAGTAAAAACAAGGGGGAAAAAATCATTAAATGGAGACTAAACAATAAGCTTCTTAACAGTTCTATAACACACGTGGAAGACAATTCATTTCAAGAAAAAAATAACCACAAAAAATACTCATCAGTATAGTACGAGACAAATATCTACTGTGGCAAAGTTAAAGCATTTCTATTGCTGGTGGTGAGTGTGACAATTTTATTCTGCCTAAAAATATATATTTTACATTTGATTCTTCCCTTTCTTTGAACAGAAATCCTTATAATCCCTCATACAGCTCTTTCTGGAACAAACTTTCCTCTTCTCCTCCAGCAAGCCCCAGTGGGTTTACCTTTAACGGGCTCTGGGACTAGGACAGGAAGCATTCTGCCTAAATTTAACAATTAAACAACACACATACAAACACCATCTCTCAGGTATCTTCACATGAATACAAATATGTAGGCCAGGTATGGTGGCCCATACCTGTAATACCAGCACTTGGGAGGCTGAAGTGGGAGGAATGCTTGAGCACAGGAGTTTAAGATCAGTCTGGGCAACACAGCAAGACATGGTCTCCACAAAAAAATAAAAATATGCAGGGTGCAGTGACACGCACCTATAGTCCCACCTATTTGAGAGGTTGAGGCAGAGGGATCGCTGGAGCCCAGGAGGTCAAGGCTACAGTGAGCCTTGATTGTGCCACTGCACTCCAGCTGGGCAACATAGTTAGCCTCTGACTCAAAAAAAAAAAAAAATTCAACAAGCAAATAGAAACTTGAATCCTTGCCTGTAGTTCCAGCTACTTGGAAGGCTGAGGCGGAAGGATTGCCGAAGCCCAGCGGGTCGAGGCTGCGGTGGCCGGGAGCAGCCACTGCACTCCAGTCTGGGCAACAGAGTGAGATTTCAACTCAAAAAAGAAAGAAACTTGAATCCTCAAGTTGTTAAAAAAAAAAAATTGTAAATAGCAAAATGGCTGGAATCTCATGGTCATATATCACTTGATGCTACACACACACTAAATTTTTCATTTTGAAATCAAGGTGCCATATCATGGAAATAGTAAAGATGTAGGGAAAAAAAATAATTTTAAAGTTTTTCTACTTCAATAATGAAAATCAGTGGCAAGAAGCAGCAGCAAAAAAGGAAGAAAGAAGAAAAAAGTATCTGAGTAGCACTAATAATTATGGTATAAGAAAAAGTCTGAACATCTAGCAATATGTCATAAAACATGAAATTACGGAGTATTTTCATTTTACTGTATTACCTATTCTCAGAATGCTTGAATTTTAAAAATACTATTAAATTATTTTTGTAAACAGGAATAAAATGCATTTTAAAAGATCTAGTTGTATCCAAAATCTTTTTTTTTTTTTTTTTTTTTGAGTTGGAGTCTCACTCTGTCCCCTAGACAGGAGTGCAGTGGCCGCTCCCAGCCACCGCAGCCTCGACCTGTTGGGCTCCGGCGATCCTTCCACCTCAGCCCTCCAAGTAGCAGGAACTACAGGCATGCACTACCACACCTGGCTAATTTTTGATTTACTGTAGAGATGAAGTCTTACCAAGTTGCCCAGGCGGGTCTGGAACCCGCGGGCTCAGGCAGTCCACTCACCTCAGCCTCCCAAAGTGCTGAGATTACAGGCTGAGCCACCGAGCCTGGCCAAAATCTTTTTAATCTACTCAAATTGGAAAATAAAATTTCCAAGTTCTTACCTTCTTACAAATGTCCAATAAAGACTTATAAAACTTCTTATCAATAGTTCGAAAAATTTGAAAGTGCAATACAAAGAGTCCACAAATTCCAACATATTTGTCTCTCTGGTCAATTTCAGAAGGTTCTCCTTATATAGCAATAGCATGGGATAAAAGCAGAACACGTGTTTAAATTATGTTTAAAGAAAATGCAAACTTTATAAACAAAAATCAAAAAATGCAATTTACATTACCAAGTTTGGCTTCCACATTTGCAAAAATTGAGCGAATACTATGTGCAAATTCTTCAGCAAAAGTGCTATTTTTTGACACAGATACTCCTCCGTTTAGTGAATCAAACTGTTGTTCTATACAGGCCTGAAGAGAAAACATTTACAGATAAATTTACACTCTCAAGAAAAAAATATTAAACATTTAAATATGGTAAACGATAAACTTCCATATTCATCATTTTAATTTTACTAGAACTGAAGCCCAGGTTCTTACCTTAATCTAATCTAATCTCTAAATCCTATGAATGTAGAACATGTATATATCTGAGTATGGCATGTGAAAGTATTAAAACTAACCCCAAATCTATAATCCTATATGAAGAGATACACAGAGTAATGCTCAGAGATGTATACTAGATGTATCTGACAAAGGACTGAAAAGTATATTTTTTATGTTACTTTGCACTTTAAGAGTTTATGTTTTCTGTTTGTTACATTGCCTTCCTAGCACTTTATTATAGCACATGTAGACATGTCTCCTGGGAAAGTATCTTCTGAATCTAATGGACTAATAGTTAAATTGATATACAGTAACCCTTGAACAATGTGGAGGTTAGGGGCACTGACCCCCACAAAATGAAAAATCTTCGTATAGCTTTTGACTCCCCCAAACGTAAACTATTAATAGCATATTGTTGACCAGAAGCCTTAGCAATAACATAAAGTCAATTAACACACAGACTAGTATCTACATATATTTTATGCATTCATGACATACCTAACTTTTTCTTAAGTGTTTGAACAGTCTAGGTTATGCAGTATGTCTGTATGTTTTCTCAAACTGTTGATAATCTCTGAAGAGTTTTCCAATATATTTACTGAAAAAAATCCACATATAAGTCAACCCATGCAGTTCAGACACAAGTTGTTCAAGAGTCAACTGTAAACAAGAGTCGGAAACAATCTATTAAAACTGTGATCGGCCCAGGAGTTCAAATCCAGCCTGGGCAACACAGTAAGAACCCTGTCTCTAAAAATTAAAATAAAATGTTAGAAAAAGTAAAAAAAAAAAAAAAAAAAGAGGGGTTAATGTAAATTATAAACTAAAGATAGATAACCTTAAAGCAGATTTTAAACAAAATATGATGCGATATCTGGTGGAAACTACCTACCCAAAGCAATACTGCCAACAGACTTTTCTGTGACAACAGAAATATTCTCCATCTGGGCTGTCTGATATGATGGCTAGCCATGACCTACATGTGGCTAGTAAGCACTTGAAATGTGGCTAGCATAACTAAGGAAGTGAACTGTTTACTTAACTTCAAATAATTTAAATTTAAATATCCACATGTGGTTAGATGCTACCATAAACTGAATTGTAAAGACCCAAATTTTATGCCCTGAGCCTAGGAAGGATTAAACAGATTTTTCAAAGGTAATATTACAAACCTAAACCTAGAGGTTAACAACAAGCACAACACAGGCATAAACAAATTAGCAATGCTTCAATTAAAATACAAAAGAGAAAAATAAATCACCCCTTGATCCATGGGCTGTAGAATGAATGTGATATTAGCAGGCATGACAACAGCATTAATCTTATACATCTCCACCAGAGCTCTTGGGTGACTAGGTGCATTGTCAATGAACAGAAACATTTTGAAAGGAATCTTTTTTCTGAGCAGGTCTCAACAGTGTGCTTAAAATATTTAGTAGACCTTGCTGTAAATAGAAGTGCTGTCATCTAGGTTTTGTTGTGTTATTTATGGAGCACAGGCAGAGTAGATTTAGCATAATGATTAAGGACCCTAAGATTTCCAGAACGATAAATGAGCACTGGCTTCAACTGAGTTACCAGCTGCATTAGCCCCTAACAAGAGAGTTAGCCTATCCTTTAAAGCCAGGCACTGGGTTCTCCTCTCCAGGTCTGAAAGTCCTAGATGGCATCTTCTTTCAAAAGAAGGCCGTTTCATCTACATTGAAAATCTGTTGTTTAGTGTGGTCACCTTCATCAATGATCTTTGTTAAATTTTCTGGATAACTTGCTGCAGCTTTTACATCAGTACTTATCACTTCACCCTACACCTTTATGTTATGGAGATGGCTTTTTCCTTAAACCTCATGGACCAACCTGTGTTAGCTTCAAACTTGTCTTCTGTAGCTTCCTTACCTCTCTGTGTTCATAAAATTGAAGAAAGTTAGGGCCTTGCTCTGGATTGGGCTTTGTCTTAAGCAAATGTTATGGCTGGTTTGATCAGTTCAGTCCACCAAAACTTTCTCCATATCAGCAATAAGGCTGTTTCACTTTCTTATCATTCAGTGTTCTCTGGAGTAGCACTTCAAATTTCTTTTAAGAACTTTTCCTTTGCAGTCACAACTTGGCTAATTAATCCAAGCAGCCTAGCTTTCAGCCTATCTCAGCTTTCAACATGCCTTCCCTGTAGAGTTAGTAAATGGCCTAATTTCAGTATTACTGTGTCTCAGAAAATTAACAATCCTGAGGAAAGTGCAAGGGATGGAACAACAGCTAGTTGACTAGTGGAGCAGTCAGAACACACACAATATTTGTCAATTAAAAGTTCACCATCAGCCTGGCATGGTGGCTCAAACCTGTAAACTCGGCACTTTGGGAGGCTGAGGTGAGGAGGACTGCCTGAGCCCAGGGGTTCAAGCCTAGCCTGGGCAACTTGGCGAGACCTCATCTCTACAATAAATCAAAAAATCAGCTGAGCATGGTAGCATGAGCCTGTATTTCCAGTTACATGTAAGGCTGAGGCGGAAGAATTGCCAGAAGCCAGCAGGTCAACGCTGGGGTGGCCATGAGCATACCACTGCACTCTTGCCTGAGCGACGGAGTGAGACTCCAACTCAAAAAAAAAAAAAAAAGAAAAAAGCTCATCATCTTACAGGGGTGCTGTTTGTGGCACTCCAAAAACCATTACAATACTAACATCAAAGATCACTAATCACCGTAACAGATACAACAAGAATGAAACAATTCAAAATATTGCAAAAACTGCCAAAATGTTACACAGAGGCAACTCATGCTGTTGGAAAAATGGCACTGAAAGACTTGCTTGACCCAGGGTTGCCATAAACCTTCAATTTGCAAAAAACGCATTTGGGAAGCACAATAAAGCAGAGAGCAAAAAAACACAAAGTATGCCTGTACCTAACACAACTACTTAGAACTCTTTAACATTTTTTAAACCCTCACTACAAATACAACTAGTACACTATTAATTTATTTGCTACTAGATACTGAAGTAACTGTGCTTTAGTACACTAACAATGATTTTAAGCCAATGCACTTTTTTTTTTTTTTTTAGTTGGAATCTCACTTCATCACCCAGGCTGGAGTGCAGTAGCATGCTCACGATCACCCAGCGTCAACCTGCTGGGCTCCAGCGATCCTTCCGCCTCAGCCTTCCAAGTAGCCAGAACTGCAGGTGCGGGGTACCACGTCTGGCTAATTTTTGATTTATTGTAGAGATGAGGTCTCGTCAAGTCGCCCGGGTTGGTCTCGAAACCACGGGCTCAGGCAACCCACTTACCTCGGCCTCCCAAAGTGCTGGGATTACAGGCTGAGCCACCAAGCCCGACCACCAAAGCACTTTTTAGAGAAAAACATATTCAGTGGTATACTGTTAAAGCGTCCTACTATAAATCCGAACTGTGCATCTAATGTAAGTGCAATTGTTTCAGCCTGATACAGCCCGACTTACCTGAAATATCATTCCATCAAGCAACTGCCCTTCTAGCTTCAGCAAGAACTTTTCAAATGGCTTTAGTTTTTCTTCCTGAATTCCAAATTTTGAAGGATTGTGATGGACAGATTTCAGTAACCTTGAGGACAATTAAGAGAAAGATCTTAAAGCTACCTAATTAAAAATTTTCCTGAAAATCAAAATTTTATACTTATAATTCTTTTTTTTTTTGAATCAGAGTCTCACTCTGTTGCCCAGGCTAGAGTGCAGTGGCAGGCTCACAGTCACTGTAGCCTCGACCCGCTGGGTTCAGGTGATCCTTCCACCTCAGCCTTCCAAGTAGCTGGAACCACAGAAGAGCACCACCACACCTGGCTAAATTTTTGACTTACTGTAGAGACAAGATCTCGTCATGTTGCCCAAGCTGGCCTCAAACTCATGGGCTCAGCAATCCTCTCACCTCCGCCTCCCAAAGTACTGGGATTACAGGTGTGAGCCACCATGCCTGGCATCTGTGACTCTTGTTTGGCTCTACACATTTGAAAATTTGAGACAATCCTAATATATTTAATTTTCTTATGCTCTTTTTTTTTCCATCTTAAATTCAGATGCCTCATGCTTTCTATATATCAGACATTTAGTGAATATTTAGAAATTGAATAAAATAAAATGCCTTGACCTAGGCCAGGCATGGTAGCTCACACCTCTAATCCCAGCACACTGGAAGACCAAGGTGGGAGGGATCACTTGAGGCCAGAAGTTGGAGACCAACCTAGGCAACAAACATAGTAAGACCTCATTTCTACAAAATATAAAATAGTCAGGCATGGTAGTAGGCACCTGTAGTCCCAGTTACTTGGGAGGCTGAGGCGAGAAGATTGCTTGAGCCCAGGAGTCGAGGTTGCAGTGAGCTGTGATCATGCCACTATACTCCAACCCAGGCAACAGAGTGAAACCCTGACTCCAAAAAAAAAAAAATAAGATGCCTTGATCTAAAAAAGTTTTAGAACATGTAATAAAATGAACCCAAGGTCAGGGAAAAAACTGTCACTTAATAGAACCCAAAGGAAAAAAATAAATCTGAGTCCTAAGGTAGGCAAATTAACATTCTATTATACTTTAAGAATTAAGACTTAGGATGTTTTATACAGGTGTATCATAACACTCCAATAAACCCATCTGAAATTAAAGAATGGTTACTGTCTTCATGAAAATATTTGATATGAGCTCCTGCTAAATATCAATCTCCTGGTCTTTATTAAAGATCTGTATTATTTATATGTGTTTGCTATTTACTAATACAAATACATTAACTATACAAGAGAATATTTAAACATATTTTAATTGGTGTACCTTTTGTACATAGTCCAGTGGTCTTTCAGTGTGATATGATTATCAATAATTTCATCCAGGGTGAGCAAAACTGTTAGTAGTTCTCCCAAGTGCTCATACATAGTCTGTCAAAAAACCTTTAATGATTATCATTTAGTCACTAGTTAGAAGTTAAGCCTCAGGTAAATTTTTAAAGTAAAATACATTTGGGCTAATTACTGAATTACTAAAGCAGTGGGTAAGACAGTTTATTAAGTTACAGGTTTGAATCTCAGATGGGACTATTAGTCTTAAACAGAGAACACTTTTCTCTATTTAAGATGAACAAGACATCACCCTTAACTGTAATGTTACAGATTTGTTTCACTGCCCAAAGAGACCATTTAGAGAATCTGCATTTGGCCACTACTGGGAAAAACTAAGAGTTACACTGACAATGCGTCAATGATGCCTCATCACCTTCACAGATGAAAGAACAAATGCAACAAAAACACCTTTAAGAGTCTTGCTATAATTGTTATATTCTCCAATCACACAAACTCCAAAGTAAGCTATAGTAAAAATTACAGTTTTGGAGGTCAAGTTAAATGACTTTTACCTGAAAATGAACTCCAGTTGTCTCTATAATTTTGGGTGCAATCCTGTAATTAAAACACTCAAGGTTAAAAAAATGCCTTTTTCTGTTATAGCTCATTCATATTTCAAGGAATATACATAGGAAAAGTTCTTGGAATTTTATTTAATACATATTTAACTTTATTGAAGCTTCAATTATCAAAATTTAAGAGATCCAAGGTCACTTTCCCAAGAAGGGAACTACCTTGTACGCACAGAGTCTGAGCTCATGAGTAGGGATTTAACAGTATGTGGCCCATGAATAACCTCAGCCAATTAAACTAAAAAATCTAACTTGGGATGAAGGTAGAGAAATTTTTGAAAACCGATTATTCCTGTCTTTCTAAACTACTAGATTTTCTCAATAAGCAACTAGAACTGTGTTATCCTACTCAAACTGGTCTTTGGGTAGTTCCCTCTTCAGTCAGGGTCATTTCTCAGTTCTCATCCCTACTGAAAACCTATGTATACTACAAGGATTAAACCAAAGTCAAAAGCCACAGAAAAATTTAATTCTGCTTCCTAGGTATTCAATTTACTCAGCAATAAATAACTTAAAATAGTACTTATATATCAAAGCAATACAGATACTCCACAAGATAGAATACATTTTTAAAATTAGACGCAAAATTCAAAGAAATGTCATCCTTCAGGAAAGCAAGGGAGGGATGAGAAGGAGTCTTCTGAGAATTACACACCAGGAACTGCAGAGGGTGGGGGAGCTATGCTCTCATTCTCTCCTGCCATGAGGAGGGCTTTAGTGAAAAGACAGAATAATAAAATAAAATAAATACCTAGCTGAGGAGAAAAACATGAGAAACAGCTAACTCAGTCCTCCAATTTATAGAGAAAGTTAAGATGCAGCATGGTATAGTAAGAACAATGAATGAACTGGTGACCAAAAGAATAGTGCCAAAATTGCTAGGAAATCTTGGCAAATAATTCTTCTGGTCCTCAGTTATCTTTTCTCATCATTAACAATCCCTAATCATTTACTTAAACAAAGCCATTGCAAACATATAACTAAATAGTAAATGTGAGGCCTGGCACGGTGGCTCAAGCCTGTAATCTCAGCACTTTGGGAGGCCAAAGTGAGAGGATTACCTGAGTCCATGGGTTCGAGCCCAGCCTGGGTGACTTGGTGAGACCTTGTCTCTACAATAAATCAAAAAATTAGCTGGGCATAGTGGCACATACCTATAGTTCCAGCTACTTGGAAGGTTGAGGCAGAAAGATCACCTGAGCCCAGCAGGACGAAGCTGCAGTGGCCATAAGTGTGCCACTGCACTCCAGCCTGGGCAACAGAGTGAGACTCCAACTCAAAAAAAAAAAAAAAATCGTAAATGTAAAAATTGTAAGTATAAAGAATTAATCACATATGAATACTCTATGTTAAGAAGAGAAAGGGCTCTATGTAAATTTGATTATTCTTGATTTTAGCGAGGTCCAGCAACAGCCAGGCAGTGCCATCTCTTCAGAGTTGTCAACACCAATTCTGTGAGGCTCCTTTTCCAAACTCCCAGATCATGGCAGTCCCAATCTTTCCCTTCAACTTCCTGGATGTAACATGTTATCTGCTTTCCCTGGTCTACCTCATTGTTCTCTCTGTCCAACTCCTGTGTAAACAATTCTCCATATGAAATTCTCTCTTTTTAAGATCATTAGAATTACTCACAAAATTTTTCAATGTAGATTCCCTAGCTCCATTCACCAAGATTTTGTATTTTAAGAAACCTCTCATGTGACTCTAATGCGTCAGAGAACCATTAATATAGTGAGGAAAAGAAAAGAAAGAAAGAACATGGTATATATACTATTTCCATAGTAGCCTTTTTCTATATGTTCTAGTTTAAGATTTTCTGGTAGACACTCTCATTCAGACAGATTATGAGTACATTCACCACGGTAGAAATCGTGTCTTACTAATCTATGTATTACACACAAGTAGTGTTTAAGTCATCCTAAGTGTTCAAAGAATGTTGAATAAGTGAGTAAACAAAAAAACTATTTCAGGTAATTAATGTTAAAAAAAAATTCCTACATCTCTAGTATAAAAGCAAAAATATTTTTTAAATTCATTACTTGTTACTGATGTAGAGGGCAGCCAACTGATGGACTACATTCATCACTACTTCATAGCACCTTGTAACAAAACAAGACAGTTCCTGAAATGACAAGATGAGTATATGTTACATAGTTGCTTTATAAATGTCACCATTTTTTATTGAATTTTATGGTAACAATTCTAACAAAAACAAGATAATTTTCCAGAAAATTTCCAGTTAACCAGCAGTCATACAACTCGAAGCATCACTCAAACAATCAATACTTAAATCACCTCATCTCCTAGAATCATTCTTATCTCTTTGCTCTCACTGCATTTCATTCAAATTTCAAGTCTAATGTTTTAGTTACTCATACAACTCCTAAATGATATGGGTGTCTCATTCTGTCTTTGAATATCCACTATCTTGCATGGTAGCTAACACTTGATTGTTTCTCAACAAAGTTCTGCCCTTTTAAATGAATAAATGAATGAGCATCTGAATGAATGAGCTCAAAAGCTGCCAGTTTAGAAAGTATGATGATGAGAGGAAGGGGTTTCTACAAGTCACTGTAAAATAGCATCACCTGTAATCCTATCTATAATAAGGCTTGACACACAACTAGTGAAATATCACTTATCCCAGGGATATGTCTGTCATCAAATAACTAATAATAGTTACATCTACCATGTCCCAGATCTAAAATTTTGTTTTCAGAAGCTCTTATCTTTTAAACCTATAGAAAGTTTGTTTCTAAAAGTATTTAAGCCCTAATTAAACCTGCAGATGTTCTCAATGTTAAGCTCTATGAGGGCAAGAATTTCTGCTAATTTTACGCACCGCCATATCTCCAACACCAAGAATAGTTTCTAGCATATGCTAAACTCTTAAAACACACTTATTGAATGGTTAAAAATGAAACTTTTTGGCTGGGCTCA
This sequence comes from Carlito syrichta, assembly GCF_000164805.1. NCBI lineage: Eukaryota > Metazoa > Chordata > Mammalia > Primates > Tarsiidae > Carlito > Carlito syrichta. The sequence continues at coordinate 26,191 of NW_007258422.1, forward strand.
GTGAGCTCAGCCTGTAATTCCAGCACTCTGGAAGGTTGAGGCAAGTGGACTGCCTGAGCCCGTGGATTCGAGACCCACCTGGGTCACTTGGCAAGACCTCTTCTCTACAATAAATCAAAAATTAGCTGGATGTAGAAGCGTGCCTATAGTTCCGGCTACTTGGAAGGCTGAGGTGGAAGGATCACCGAAGCCCCACAGGTTGAGGCTGCAGTGGCCGGGAGCACACCACTACACTCCAGTCTGGGCGACAGAGTGAGACCTTCAACTCAAAAAAATAAAAAATAAAATAAATTTTTATGTAGCTGTCAGTGAGATCCAAAAACAATTCAAAGTTTTTGAAAATGAAAATAATGCAGTTTAATTTTACTTAAACAGTTCTAGTTTTATATTTCTTATTAAACTTCTAAAAGTTTAATAAAGCAGATAAAGAACAGAAAATGCAGGACAAATAGAAAGCACAAATGAAAAAGGCAGAAACAAGCCCAGATATATAAGCAGTTCATACAAAATGTACACAGAAATAGAATGAACCAATTAAAGACGAGATTGTCAGCAAAATCCAGATATATGCAGTTTTACATAAACCAACTAAAACATGACACAAAGGTTGAAAGAAGCCAGGCGTGGTGGCTCATGTCTATTATTCCAGCACTTTGAGAAGCAGTGAGACGACTGCTTGAGTTCAAGACCAGCCTAGGCAACTCGGTGAGACCATGTCTCTACAATAAATCAAAAAATTAGCTGGGCATGGCAGTGCACACCTATAGTTCCGGCTACTTGGAAGGCTGAGGTGGAAGGATCGCCTGAGCCCAGAAGGTCGAGGCCTGGGCGACAGAGTGAAAAAAAAAAAAAGTTTGAAAGAATGGAAAAAGACAAATCAAGAAAATATTAGATGAAACAGAGCTAGGGCAGCATTATTATCAGACAAAATAGACTTTGGTAGCATCACCTATAGCAAATTACTACATATATAATAACTATTTACACAACTATATATTATCTACATAATTATGATTATAGCTAAAGAGGGTCACCACATCGTGATAAAAGATTCGACTTAGCAGAATGATGAACAATTCTAAACTTGTATGCATCAAATAAAATATCCTCACAATAAAAAATGCAAATTTTGCACATTTACTGGGACGCTGCAACCATATTTCTTATGCCTTGATGAGCAGGAAACCAGCAGCAGCCAGGCAGTGACACCTCCTCAGAGGATGAGCACCAATTCCACTGGACTTCTTCAAGCACCCAGATTTTTTTTTTTTTTTTTTTTTTTGAGTTGGAGTCTCACTCTGTCGCGCAGACTGGAGGGTAGAGGCCACTTCCGGCCACCGCAGCCTCGACCTGCTGGGCTCTGGCGATCCTTCCGCCTCGGCCTTCCAAGTAGCCGGAACTACAAGCACGCGCTACCATGCCCGGCTAATTTTTAATTTATTGTAGAGATGAGGTCTCGCCAAATTGCCCAGGCGGGTCTCAATCCCGCGGGCTCAGGCAATCCACTCACCTCAGCCTCCCAAAGCATGGGATTACAGGCTGAGCCACTGAGCCCAGCTCAAGTGCCCAGATTCTGGCATCCCCAATCTCTTCCTCTTTGTCCCCTGGATGTAGAAGTGGTATCTGTTTCCTAGGACTACATCATTGTTCTTCTTGTCGTTTCAGCCCTCCATCTTCTGTGTAAACAATTCTCTATATTAAACCCCCTCTTTTTAAAATTTAAATAAATTTTACTATGTATATTTAAGATATATGACATGGTATTATGGGACACATATAGTGAATTAAAAGGTTACTACAGTGAAGGACACTAATGTATCCATTATCTCACAAAGTTAACTTTTTTATTATTTTTGTGGCAAAAGCGACTAAAAATCTACTCATTTAGCATGAATCCCATGTACAGTACAATTGTATAACATGCAGTCATATTGTACATTAGATCTCAACATTTATTCATCCCACATATCTGCTACTTTGTATCCTACGACCTATATCTTTTGAAATATCTCATATGATTTATTTACAGACAGAACCCTAAATAACACATATCATTACATCAGTATCAACAAAATGCTTTCAGTTAGGTCAGGTAGACCAAACAAACAAAAAAAAAGGATACATACAAGATTTGAACAATATGTTAAATGCTTGATTTGATGAAATATATCAAATCTTGTACCCAACAATCATAGGAGGTGGCCATATGAGTATTTTTTCCTTTATCGCTAACATTTGCTTTTTTCACATGGTACGTGTATTGTTTTTATAATAAGGAAAGAAATAGAAGCTATTTCATTCTTTTGATAAAACTAAACCAAAAACGTAGACTCCACTCAAACTTTGCAGTGAAGAAAAGCATATCTACATGCTGCTAGAAGTATCAAGCGTTACTGCTTTTAACAACCTCATCCTGGCTGACATAACAGCTTAACCCACTCCCATAACAACTTTTCCTGGCATAAACTGCCTTTTCCCACTGAGTACAAGTTTAAATTATTATTATTATTTTTAGTTTAAATTATTTTAAAAGGCATAGTGAAAAACTGTCCATAAATGACAATATAAAAAGAAACTTATTTTGATACCTTGTTCTCCTAAAAATGCTTGGAAATGTTTTAGGAGTTATGATCTCCTAAACTATAATCCAGTGCTGTCTTATCCTTAGAGTACCATATCCTTAGTACTTGCAGGTTCCAGAACTTCTTAAATCATGTAAGAAATTCTCAAACTTTCTTCTCAAACTTTTCAAAAAAAAAGAAATCAATAGAAAGTAAAAATTGGTTACCTGTAAGAATGAAATAAATCTCCCCATCTGAATTTGGCAATCACCTTCCACCATACTGGAATCTGTAGCTTTAAAAGGCAACACAAAGAATCATATTTGAATTTTTAAATTTAAACTCAATCAACACTAGAAAAAAAAGAGATTTATTTTCATTAGGATATCTTCTAATCTGCATACTATTGAAATCACAGAATTTTTACACCAATGAGACAATCATTAATCGCATAATTAAAAGTAGTCATGTACCTCACTATTTTATGAATTCAAGGAAAATTCTCATCTAGCTCTTGGTACTTTGTAACTTATAAAAATACCACAAGTCCAGCCTAAGCAACTTGGCGAGACCTCATCTCTTCAATAAATAAAAAAAAAAAATTAGCTGGGTGTGGTGGCTCATGCCTGTGGTTCCAGCTACTTGGAAGGCTGAGGCGGAAGGATCACCTGAGCCCGGCAGGTCGGGGCTGCGGTGGCCATGAGCATGCCACTGCACTCCAGCCTGGGTGACAAAGTGAGACTCTAACCCCTCCTCGCAAAAATACCACAAATCAACTTCAGAAAATTTGCTGCTGCTTTATCCACTCAGGTTTTTGTTTTTTGTTTTCTTAACCTGTTACCAAACAAATAAACTAACAAAAAATTTGAATGCTTATTTTTTCACTCTAATATATTATGTAATGATAGCCCTCAAATTATCTGTTAACTTTTTGTTCATTTCAGTCTCAAAAAAGGCATCACCACACTACAAGTTTGAATTTTAAAACTTACCTCCTTCTCCATAAAACAACAGACCATTGTAAAATTTAGTTTCAGCCTGTTTAAAAAAAAATTAAAATAATGTTATTGTTTTCAAATTCTTATGCTCTCTTAGTTCTCTATATTTAATGACAAACAAAGAACTACAACACTGATATACATTTTCATTTACATTCAAGAACTGCTTATAAGTAAATTCAATTTACCTTTGGATTAATAAAAATATTACTGATACTCAAAGCTATATCTTGATCCCTTTAGCCTTTATTTTATCTGACCACTCTTATTGTCCCATATCTTCCCATTAGTCTACGAAAAATAAAGACAACTACATAGCAGCAAAACGAGAGAGAAAAAAAGATGAAGTCTGCCAGCTTCACCCAGAGTTTTAATGGCTCTTGGATGAGGAAACACAAAATTAAAGGCATATTAAAGATTGAAAGCTTTTAAAAAAAAATCAGTTGTATCTAGACAGACAGTAACACAGATAACAGGTACACATATCTTGAAGGTTTGCAAACCTAGATTCAAAGTGTTACTACAAGTAAAATGTTAGGCAAGTATAACCCTCTTTAAGCCTTAGTTTCCTCATCTATTCCTCACCTAACTCCCTGGGTTGTTATAAGGATTACCAGTGTTAACCACATACTAAGTACTTGATGAATGAGAGTCAATATTACTATTACTTTAAATAATTAATCTACATTCAATAAACATTTATTGTACACTTTACATAAACATTTGCTTTTAAATGATTTATTTTTAAAGTTTTCAGGCAAGAATACAAATAATTACCTCATATTTTAATTTCTTGATTTCACAACAAAGTGCAGCATAAACAGTGATGACTTTGTTTAAGACCTAGTTTCATAAGTAAAAACAAAATAAAAAGTAAATTATAACAGATAATGAAAGCATTTTTAAAAATATACGTTTGAGGTTTAGGATTCTGTACCTTGTTTTCAGTTTTTATAAGTTCCAAAAGAGAAGACTGTTCATAAGGCAAAAGCTATAGAAAAAGAAGAAAAGAATATTTCTTTTTAATTTGAAAAAAAATCACTGAAAGTACACAAATTAGGCTAGCCTTAAAAACACTATGCTAAGTGAAAGAAGCTAGCCAAAAAGAACTACATTTTGTATGATTTCATTTATACGAAAGGTAAGAAGAGACAAATTCATAAAGCCATAAAGACTGACTGATGGTTGCCTAGGGTTAATGGCATGGCTAGCATGGATAGGGCTGACTACTAATGAGTACAGGATTTCTTTTTGGGGTGGTAAAAATGTTCTAAAATTGACTGTCACAGTGGTTACATAACTCTGTGAATATACTAAAAACCACTGAATTATACAATTTAAATGGATGAATTGTATGATATGTCAGTTATATTTCAAGAAAGCTGTTATTTTTAAAAAGTCATATGTGACTTAGGACAGTGTCTAGTACATAATAAGTGTTCAAAATATTATTTAAGTGATAACAAACTAGTTTCACTATCCCAAAATGGAACAAAGAATGACCTGTTTTATACATTAAAAAATTACTCATACATTAAGATCCCCCATATAGCATAATGAAACTTTTTTGGGAAATGATGTAAATACTGTATTCTCTATCTTGACTGGGATAAAAGTTACATGTGTTTGGCAAAACTCACTGAACAGTATTCTTAAAATCTGTGCATTTCACTGCATGTAAAATAATCCCAAGAATAAAAAAAGCCTAGGCCAGGCACAGTGACTCACACCTATAATCCCAGCACTTTAGAGGTGAGAGGATTGCCTGAGCCCATGAGTTTAAGACCAGTCTGGGAACTTGGCAGAACCTCATCTCTACAACAGATCAAAAAATTAGCCAGCCTGGTGGCTAGCACCTGTAGTTCAAGCTACTTGGAAGGCTGAGGTAGAAGGATCACCCCACTGAACTCCAGCCTGTGTGCCAGAATGAGAACCCAACTCAAAATAAAATAAAGAATAAACAAAGTCTGAATATTCCATCCAGCTCTCTTTGTTTTCTTAATGATGAAAAACAAAAGCTAGTTCAAAGAGCTGGAGTTTGTGTCATTCTTTGATACAAAAGGCTTTATGCCATTCTTTAAAAAAATTATTTTTTTAATCTGCATGGCTTAGAGAAAAGAAAATTAACAATTTTCTCCAAGTTTCTTTTCATTCTTAGGTTTCAAATTAAAATACATTTTTAATTTTTAAAAATTACGTTTTCATGATATAGTATATCCTGAAAATACATAAAGACAAAATAAAACAGATCAAACCTTTAGTGCTATAGGGTCAAGATTGAAATCCCAAACATCTCCAATTGAATCATCCAATGCGTCCTCAATTCTTCTCAATTGAGATGCATACTCCTCAAGAAATTTTCCGTAATTCTTGAGCTGGACTTCAGCATGAATTTCTAAGTTTAAATTTGAAAACAGTATGTGGTAAGTAATGAATTACAGGACATTTACTTCAAATAACCTCGAAAGTCACAGCAAAGCACTGTTAATTATTACTTTGGAATGTGTGAACGTCTTGAAAATAAAGTTACAAAGTTAAACAATAGTTCAGCTTTCAATTCCAATGTGCATAATTTTAAAAGGTGTTACCATATACAAAGATATCATCTTAAAACTTTAAAGTATTATGAAAAAGTCACTAGCCCACATACTCCATAAGCAACAGTTTTAACCAATCTGAATAATGCCTCAGAACTCAATGTCCTGATTTGATGTTTTAGTCATAAACAACTCTTCCACAAAAAATAAACAGTCGTGACCTGAAACAGATGCAAAAATCTGTGTTGTCCCAGAATCAGTATTTTAGGATGTAATTTTTAATTCTCTGCCCAGTAACTTAATGTTTAAAAATATGTCTAAATATTCCTGTAATGTCTAAAATTTAACTAAGATATTTTTTGTTACTTTAACTGTCATAATCCAGTTGGATAAGCCAGTAAAAAAACATTGGTTGAATACAGAATATCGTGCTGGTATTCACAGAATTTACACACTAATAGATGCCTTTAAGGAGTCATTGAAATAACTGAATTTTAAAAACATGTTTATTTGCCAAAATTAGTGAAAGTAACTATTTCACCTTATACATAAAAATTTAATTACTTGGGGTCGGGTGCAGAGGCTCACGCCTGTAATCCCAGCACTCTGGAGGCCAAGGCAAGAGGACTGCATGAACCCAGGGGTTCGAGACCAGCCCGGGCAATTTGATGAGACCTCATCTCTACAATAAATCAAAAATAGCCAGGTGTGGTAGCATGCGCCTATAGTTCCAGCTACTTGGAAGCCTGAGGCAGAAGGATCGCCTGAGCACAGAAGGTCAAGGCTGCGGTGGCTGTGAGCGTGCCACTGAACTCCAGCCTGGGCGACAGAGAGAGACTCTAACGCAAAAAAAAAAAAAAAAAAAATTCAATTACTTATTCTCCAAAGGTAGCAAATTCAGCTCCAACTCAGTTTCTTGTATTGATGTGAATAACTTTATTCAATACGTGTCCTCTAAAAAAGGTAGAAATTTTCTCTCCTCAAATTGGCAGTGTGAAGCAACTAAGATAAAGTGTGTTCTGACTCATGCATTACTAAAGTATGAAGACCTAGCTCCCTTATTCTTTATTCTGAAACTACATAATGCTTTGAATCAGGTGAATCAATTTAGTTCATTAAGGTTACTATCTCATTATAGCATTAATCTAGGCAATTTTGGAAAACAATTAGTCTAGCTATGACTCACAGTCCAAAAATTAATGAAAACCAGGCACAGAGATCGCTTCCCTACAGCTTACATATAAAAACTGCATAGATTCTCAGAACTCCAAATAGATGTCTATTCTGCTATATGGGAAATGAGCAGTCACAAAAGTTGCATTTGACCAGCAAATGAGTTAAGATAATGCTAGAAAAACATAAATTAGAAAAACGAATCACTCATGTAGTCTTAGGGATTCACAAGGAAGGAGCAACAGAAAACCTGTAATAACATTAAAAGTTCCTTGCTGATAGATAAACAACTGTTGTAAAATTGGTAAAAGGGGATCTGAGAAAAGAACCGCATGGTAATTCTCCAAGAGTAAAATTCCAAAAACCTATTTAACATGCTCATCTTTTTCAACAGACGGCATTCCTCATTTTTTTGTATCCCTAATACCTAGCAAAGCTACTAGGATGTAGAAATTGTCTGCTGAGCGAATCAAATCATTCTACTCTAAGGTGAACCATTTTCAAAACCAATAACATAAGCTTCGTTCCAATTTTTTGAAGATACCAGAATAGGCAACCTTTGTTCATAAAACTGTGTACAACACAAGATGCAGTTCACCTTATAGACAGCAGAGACAGAATCCTCTCCACAAAAAATTTAAAGATTTTATCATCCCCTCCAAGATTAATTTTCATGCTGCACAGGAGTTAGTATTTTATGGAATGTTTTGTAAAAACTACAAACCACCCTGGTTGCAGTTCACCCTTCTCTGAGGGGCTACTAAAAACCATTGACATCTAAGTTTGTAGACATTAGTCTCTGTATAATCAAGCAAAATTCATCTACAATTTTCTAAAATGACATTCCACCTTTTAGGAAAACTATGCAGAAAAAAACAAATTCACCAAGAGCATGCTCCAATTTCTCTAAGACCACGTACACAGATTAATATCACCAAAGATAAGAAACAGACTGCCGACTTGCGATAATTTCAACCAGAGTTTCACGAAAATAATCAGTTTAGCCTCCACAATTTACTGAGAGAAACGGAATTCGTTACTCTTTTTGGTTGGACTTCTAAGTTAAAAATCAGACGATTCGGTTCTATGAAGCAAAACAGGATGCAGCTTTGCTGTCATGTTTCAAACCTTTGCAGCTGCGACGTAAACGAGAGGACATCCCTGAAAAATACCACTCAACATAATAAATAAAAGGCCTGGAAAGGGTAGGTAAGATGACATTCACGTGTTTATCGTCGCCGTGTGACATGTTCTTTTCTCGCTACCTTGCATGGTCATTGTAAGACGGTGATGGAAAAAACACCCAAACTTCCAAAAGTTGGTCTGGGAGGGAAAGAAGAAAAACAGGAAACCGAAACAGGAACCCAGGCATCGGCCTCGTCTAGGTCTTCCTTCCACAACGGAACGCTCTGAGGCTCCGGCGAAAACCCCCAGAGGCCAGAGGCAGGAGCCG